>NC_079369.1:30069606-30246452 GCF_021018895.1 Seriola aureovittata
CTAGCACCAAAACAGTAACCGTGCCGTCCGCCAGGTAATCAACTGAAATGACAAATAAAACAAAACCACAATATCAATGACACGGAAATATTACCTACTGTAATCCGCATACATGAACATATAGTGTTAAACGCAACTTGTAATCACATTATTTACATCTCTTAACTCACCAGCTCAGCTTCACCAGTCAAAACAATGGCATCCAAATAAAGATCCGGCCGGTTAATAGGCTACATCCGCCCCATATGCCCTATAGGGGGGTTACTACCACAAGAGGCCGCTATGTAATTTACAAAACAATGTGGGATAACTTAACAACCGTTAAGGTTTTTTGTTATTTACGGATTGAAACGTGAAAAAAATATTCCATGCATTATTTATTCACTTTAGTTTCTTAACCCACCTGCAGTCCCACGGGGCTGTTGAGGCAGACGTCGTCGGTTAGTGTGGTGGCTGCACACCAGTAAGATGAGGGCTCAGATCATGCGACTGGATTCAACCAATGAGAGGGCGAGGAGCGCTGATGACGAAATCGAAACCTAACTCTTGGTGCGGCTGGGAAAGACTCAATCAAGAAATAGACTCTCAGGAAGTTTATCATTGTAAAATAAACACTACAATAACTCTACACTAACACTATACATGGAAGAACACCAGAGAGAGATTATGGTGCAACCTGCAAAGTGTACTTTGGCCCATTTGACTCCAAAGTGTAAAATCTTCTACTCTCGTCATCAAAACACTCAATTTGCTGTGTTGATACAAGTTGGCTATTTTATTTTTTTGGGGGGGGGCTTTTATGCCTTTATTTGATAGCACACAGTAGAGAGACAGTGCTTAGACCACTACGACACACGCAACCCAAGTTGGCTCATCTTGAAATGAAACAAAATCCATATTAAAACTAGACCCAAAACCTTAAAACCAGTCCTTATTCGTAGACTACAGATCTTGACTGACATACTGAAACTCTCACTGTCACAGTTTTCATGTTAGCACAATATCTGGGATAGCTTTCATGGGGGGTTTTTTTCAAGTCCTATTAGTCCTAATAAGTGGAGAAGCCGATGTATTTGGGTGACATTTGGAAATCATGACATTTGCTTTCGCACCACCCTAAGGTCAAACTTAAAATTAGTGTATCTTCAGTAGTTTTCATCTGATTCTTTGTAAAAGGCTACTGGCCACATTAATGACAGCTAGAGGTTGAGTCCCATTCCTTGTATTGACCCCATAATCTTTCCTCTACCACCATCTGTTCAAACTTTCTGTGTATTCATTTAAAATATAGCTTTCATCTAAATTATTTCATTAATGACCCCTAGAGGATGAACCCTGATGATGTTAGTGACCCCATTACCTTTACTCTGATACACAACAACTTTGCCATAAGGGGTTTGATCAAAAAGGGGGAGTGGCCTGCTTGTTTGTCACCAACATACATAATATATAAAGTATCATTGCTTATGTGAACACACAAAAAAATAAAATACAGAATCAGCTATCTCAATATTTTAAACATCAGATTGGTATCTGATTGTTGAACTTCAGATCAAGCCTGTTGCATCTCTACTGAAAATGTGTAATTCTATTGGTTGTATGGTTTCTCTTTGTTGGAACATGTCAGTCATTGATGCATTATATGTGATTCTTAAATCAGGCAAATTGAATTTGTACTGAATCTTGAAACAAGTTTTATTTTGGTGAAATAACTAATTTAGCTTATTTTAAGAGTTATTCACTCCGTTTTAAGATACCTGGACTAAAATAGACATAAAAGACATGTCCGTGCTCAATTTAAGATTATATTGTAAAATGAGGAACTAAAAATAAGTAAATAGCTTTTAAAACAAGGCAAATTATCTATGATGTCTAAAAATAAGATTTTAAATCTTGGCAAGTGCCAGATAATTTGCAGTGGTATCTGAAGTTTGCTTACCTGTGAAACAAGTTGCTCATTAATAATGAAAATACAAATGTGGGCCTCAAAATTATTTACAACTTAAAAGCCAAAAAAAAAAAACAGGCTTCCCTCTAAATATCTGCCAATAAGATTTTCAATAGGTGACATGAGAGCAGATACACTCATTAACTGTCAGATACAATTATCTAACTTTCCAATACACTCATCTACTGTAACTGTCCACCAGTAACTGATCAGATTTCTTAAAATGTCACACTTTTACTTTAAGGATGAGACTGCTGTGTAACACTGAGTCATTTAACTGACTTTATGATTTTTTCCTACTTGTGCTAATGGGGCTCCACCTCTTAGCATTTGCCATTATGCTGTAATCGTCAACATTAAGCTACAAAGTCTGGATTTTAGGGCCAGATAAAGCCCACATCGAACAGCTGTCTTCAGAAGAAGACATGTTCACACATGCAGCTGGTGTGTACAGTTGGACAAATACACCTCATGGACAGATAACAGCAATTACAGGCATACAATCTGAAATATCCTCCTTCTTATTGCTTGAATAGTGTCTCTGTGGCCTGGAGGAGAGCAATGCTCTGGGACATTCTGGCTGCATTTGAAATTAAAAATATAAAGTTGAAAGATACTGAGTAGCAGGAAAAAGTTGCAGCGATATGCAGTTTCTACCCAGAGATAGCAAGGAGTTCGCAAAAACACAGCAGTCAGGGAGAGAAATGGGCAATAATGGAGAATCTCAGCATTACCAGAAAATAAAAAAATAATCTGAGTAATTAATTTAAACCCAGGATATCAGTTAGAGGAGCAGTAGTGGGATACAGCTCATTTGTCACTTAATAACCCGATTATTATTGCAGTCGCTGCTCACAATATAAAGATTGAGCTACAAAACTTCTCCTTGTTCAGACAAAGATAGTGAATACTTTATGTAAAAAAATCACATACCATCTGTTTCACTTAAAAATATTAGCATCTGTTTTCAATAAAGCACATCAGTCAAACTTTCACAACAAACACAGGCAGGGTGGAGAGAGAGACACTGTGCTCATCCCCTGAGGACTTTGTTCTGTTGGAGGCAGCCAACACTCAGAGCTGAGAGCTACAACACGTTCACACATGTTGTACACGCAGGAAATAACATGGGAACTGCAAACAGCCAACAGGGAAATCTTACATATCATAGACACACGTAACATAATTAGCTTTCATTCATAATTGGTTTAATAGCTTTTCTCCATAAGGCCATACCTAAATCATGCTATGTAATGAACCATTAGATCTTGTGATGAAGGACAGGACACCATGTTGTCACATGGCATTGTTTATATTAACAAAAACAGACATCAATTAGAGCCATACCTAAGTGGAAGTGATATCTCTCTTTACATCTGATCACAGAACAGCGTTCTCTCCCATAAAAGATCTGATGCCTGTTTGCATTCATCATGTAATTTACTGCCTTCTAGTGGCAGCAGGCTATTGTCTCTGAAGCTAGCTTGACTAGCAGCTGTTGTATCTATAGTTTGTTCCATTTTCGTGGGTGTGACCGTGTGCACTAGACAAAGGCCGGAGCAAGTAGAGGAGTCAAGTAGAGAGGACAGCAGTGTTTTTTGGACCTTGGTGCATGAATATTGAGAATATTCTTGAGATCTCTGACAGGTGATTAACTTTAGCTAAAGTGTGCTTGTCAAGCTGTCCTTGACTCAGCTTCATCTGTTCAGTTATGATATTGCAGCATTATACACATGTGCATACATTAGTGGAAACTAAACGTGTGTACTTGTGCAAGTAGAGGCAGCAGTAGTAAGAAAAAAGGTGCCTATACAAACCTAGCCAGAAAACATGAGTGGCATAGATGCAGTCCAATTTAATGTTGTCATGGATCATAATTTTGATAAAACAAGCCTCAAGAAAAACAAGATATACCTGAGCAAATTTATAAACATGTCACTGCAGGACTAATAGGACTAATGGATTTCTGGGGTATCATGATTTGTGTGAAGTTTTCAGCAAAGATTTGGCCCACTCTTTACCACCTACAACTGTGCAATTGAGCCGCTTCCTGGTGTCCCTCTACCCTCAAGTAGAATTTAAAATTTGTCTTAGATACAGACTTTAGCATGTCATTTCATTTAGGAGGTTGATGTATCTGACACTGGGGGTTCCCTCACTGCATTGTGGCCCAGACTAAAATCTCAAACCCTGTGTCTTTTTCTCCCGTAGGCTTTCACCAGCTAAGCCAAACTATGATGTGGGCAACAGGGAGCTGTTAGCAGTAAAACTGGTGTTAGAAGAGTGACAACACTAGCTTGAAGGAACTGAACAGCCTTTGTGATGTGGATGTGGATGTCAGTCACTTTGCTCTTACTACCAACCAGGTTACTAAGCAGGTTCCTGGCAGCACACGTCCGAAGAGTCCCCATCCAGAGTATGGGTAAGTATAAATATAGATACAAAAGAAACTGCAGCTGAAAATCAGTTGGTATGTGCCTTGATTGGTGGCCCATAGTGTTGTGCGGTTAGTGTGCTGGTAGGTGTCTGTACACTAGTGCACACTGGAGAGGGGTAATGGCACTAATCCATAGGCGGCGCCAGCAATGGGCCCGGGTGGGCCCGGGCCCACCTATTTTGAGCCAGGCCCACCCATTCAAGCGAATCACAAGAATATGTTTTGGAAACTCCACTTGATTTAAATGCGAGTGCTAGTTTAAAGGCCAGCTCAGCCGTCCGGCCCCGCTCCCAAAGCAACACTAATCCTCCTCCTCCTCCTCCCCCTCCTCCTCCTTCATCCATCCCCTCACAGTCATGTCAGCAAGGGAAAGAGAAAGGCAAGTAATGTTAATGGCAGTGTCTCTGTCTGTTTGTCTGTCTGCACATTTTCTGGGGGGAACACTATTGGCAGCAGCAGACAATGGTTACATATGATGGCGTTATGTGTTATAGGAGACAGGGTTCAGCAGCAGCCTGGCACGTCGCAAGGGCCATTTCCATCTCTCTCTCTCTCTTCTGTTCGATCTGAGTACCAGTATGTTGTAACATTGTAGTTTGGTTGGTTAAATAAATGGAGAGAGACAAAATCCCATTCACAAAATCCTGGCGCCACTACTGCACTAATCTAAAAAAAGTTCAAAAGTAGAGTAGACATCATTGGGCATAATTCTAGATTTAAAGTCAAAGCTTAGTTTTTGTGTGGCTAGACAGTGGCTAGACCATCTCCACAACAGGTGTCCTTGGGGCATTCAAGAGTTGCAGTGGAGAGGACAAAGATGACCAGGTGATGACCAGCTGCTCGAGTGTTGATCTGCTCTGCTCCTGTTCAGAACTTTCTGTCTGCTCTCAGATAAATTGTCCTGTGCTTCAGTCTGAGTCCTCCTCTCACTCAGGCTGCATCTGTACATTCATGTAACTTCTGCTCTCAGATTTCTGCTTATGAATATTTGTGAAACGACTGTCATTACTTCTCACAGCCTCCCTAAAAGACGGACATTCTCAGCAGCTGCATGCAGCTATATTTTTCAAGCCAAGATGAGGAAATCTGCTCATCATTTGAAAATAATGTGATAGTTGCCCAGGAAAAAATCATCCAGATCCTACATCTTTGTTTGTATGTGATTGTTCGCCAACTGTCTCCATCACTCTAAAACCAGAACAACATTTTACTCCTGCCACACAAAAAGAGACAAAAAACATCAGATTTTATTATATTTCAGTGACAGAACATAGACAGGATAGGGATTTGGTGTAAACACCATTACTAATGCTGAAACCAAAGTTTTTGTTGAACTATGCTGGAGGACACAGTCTACTGTCGTAGCAGAAGGTTGAACTGATATGAGATGGTCTGGTCTAAGGAGGATCTTCGCTTTGCGTCACCAGCTATGTCCACCCTTACTGTTGCGTCTCAAAGTGCAGCTCCTGTTGCTGAGCAACCTTGACATTACATAAGGCCCTTGGTATACCTTTAGCTGTTGAACTGAGCTGAAACACAATACTTACATTTAACAGTGTAATCCTCAGGCTCTCTGTCAGTGTTGTTTGCTGACATATTATTTTCATTATTTGCGCAATGAATCTTGGGATACGTTAGACCATGAAAGATCCACCTTTTGGAGCCTTGCCCAGGAAAAGAAGGACACATGAAGGAACCTTTGAAGTGGGACAGTCTAGTCGCACTGCTGTGACGCAATCGGTCTTCAGTCTGCAGCCTCTGAAGAATGAGACCTCTGAACTGACACACAGATTTAATGTTTATCTGACAGATCTGCTACATCCAGACCATAATAATCTGAGCTGCTCTATTTGCAAATCAAGGATCCTGAACGATGCCAAATTAATGTGGTTTTCAATACTCTGAAATGAATATTAGGTCAACAGAACATTTACTTGAACTAGAAAATTCCAGGGAAATTTTGAGTGCCACGGGGGCTACTGCCGGGATGAGTACATGATTTATTTCCAGTGTTCAAAAGTCACCCTGATCATATTCTGGTTTTGAGAAATGTCTTGATATAAAAGACTCTGATATAAAACAATGTCACATCCCTCCATCATGTATTATCTGGGAAATATCTCATATTCTGTGTTGTTTTTTTTGTCAAATTCTTCCGCCAAATTTCGGCGCGTAACTCGTCCCGCAGCTTTGAGAAAACCCCGGTAATATATACATCAAAACGTGCGTCTTGATCCCGCAAGGGGTGCTATGACTTTTGGTGTTAAAATTCCAATTTTTCCCAAAGTTATTCCAGAAAAACTGGGAATAAATAATGCATAAGAAATGCATTGGAATTTTCTTTAAAAATCCACATAATTTCACCTTTTTTCTACAAAATTTCACCTTTTTTCTACAAAATTTCACCTTTTTTCTACAAAATTTCAACTTTTTTCTGAGTCACCCAGCTCTCTCATACCTGCACGTAGAAATGTTATTCAAACTATAAAACGGAGGAAAACTTCTGCTCTCTCCAAAACACAACAACTGTTTTTACATAACATGTAAACTTTTCAAACTATGAGCACTCAAAGGAGGAGTGGAAATCACTTTTTCTTCAAAGTTAGAATGACAGCGTCAGTTGGCTAGAGTGCATGAAGCAGTAAAAAATAACCTTTATTTTTATTTTTAACTCGAGCTCACGGCCAAACCGTAAAAAAGACAAATAATTCTTTCTCAAAATGCAGACATAGTTGTTGGGACTCATAAAATGTAACTTTGACAGGCAGGGTCTGCACAAAATTTAAACGGGGGTGCCGAGTCCGGCAGCAATACCTGTCTCACTCTCATTGACACCTAATGTAATCGTCTTTTTTTTTCAAAAGAATCTCACTCTGTCTTCGCACTGAGCTTACTCACTCATTTTAAGGAATGTCTGAATAACTCTGACTGTAAGAAACTTCTGGCTTCAGTGTCTGTCACGGTGTTTTCGGTTTTTGAAAAGAAGTAACGGTTTTCTCATAATTTGCAATAGTTTGAAGCCATGTAGAAGTCAAATTCTGGGCAGATTTTCACATTGCCATGGCAACGGTAGCTCCTGACCTGTGTGCGTGTGCTACTATGCCTAGCAACCAGATAACCAACTCTCCAAGCTCCGCTAGCTTTACATTAGCCGCATGTTAGGTCTTAAATTACATTTAGTTAGGTCTTAAATATGTAAGTCCATTTACTGCTTCCTTCGTTGCTTTTCTTTTTGTTTTGTTAAATGAGTGAATGAAGTTGTGATGGTTTCCGCTGAGACAGAGGAGAGGAGAAGCTACTAGCCCTCTCTCACTGTCACTTCTAGTCGCGTTGCTCTCCTCCCCAGTAATCTTAAATTTAGCACCGAAAAAAACATAATAGTGGTAATTTAAATAGCGGTTCATGGGATTTATTAACCCTCAGGGGTCCCTCTGTCCTTTTTTGGACATTTTCTTCACTTTTCTTTTTTAATTTGCTGATCATTTTGGCTGTGTTACAGCTGAAGGTATGGATTTCTGCAAGAAAGTGTCTTTTTTGACATATTTTTAAAATCTAATGTCAGTAACACATTTTGTACTCTCTGGGGTTCCTCGCGTCGAAAAAGGACACACAAAGAAAATGCTATAAAATCATCATATATTAATATTTTCTTCTGCTTTTTTTTTTGCATACATCTCTTAAACCAGTGATTCTTAACTATAGGGCTCATACTTGGGCCGCAAGCGCCACCTACACGGCCGCAAGAAACTTTCAGTTTTGCACCTGTGGGCCGCTTGGGCCGTGGGACTGCACAGGATATCAACTGAATACACCAGAGATGTTAATTAATGTGTACGCGCGGATTCAGGTGACGCCAGAGCTACTATGCTATGTTATCCATGAGACAGTCAGTTACAATGCAGCCTCCGACCACATGGTGGCGGTAATGCGTTAGTTAGTTGTTTAACAAGCTCACAGAACAACAGAAGAAGATCAACATTCAGTTAGTTAATGATGGAGAAGTTTTTAAAGAGGAAAAATTAAGACAAAAGTGGTGCTGGACCACCCCAAAAGACTAAATGTGTGCGTAAATACAATCCTGACTTCATTCAGTATGGATTTGTGAACGGGGGTAATGAGGAAGAGCCGAGAGCCCGGTGTGTGGAGTGTGGGCTGACGCTATCTAATGAAGCTTTAAAGCCCTCGAAGCTGCAGCGGCACCTAGAGACCAAGCAACCGACGCTCTAGGGAAAGCCGGTAGAATATTTTAAGAGAAAAGAAAATGGATGCACAGATGCAGAAAAAGTCTATTGTGTCACTGACTGGCAACTCTAAATGTGCACTGAAAGCAAGCTACCTCGTAGCCAGACGTGTGGCACAGAGTGAAAAACCATAGCGGAGGAGTTGGTTCTCCCTGCCGCTGTGGATATGTGCCGTGAGATGATCGGAGAGGCCACTGCAAAGAAGCTGCTGACCATCCCACTGTCCAACGACACTGTGAGTCACCGTATCGCGGACATGGCCTCAGAAATACAGCAGCAACTTCTTGAAAGAATAAAAAGTAGTACATTTTTCTCTTTGCAAATGGATGAGTACATGGATGTCACGAATGCTGCACTGCTGTTGGTTTTTGTTCGCTATCGCTGGGACAGTAGTTTGCACGAAGACATACTGTTCTGTGGAGAGCTACCAACACCAGCTATGGCTCAGGAATGTTTCTGCTGCATGCATAACTACTTCACTGAGAACGGCCTGGACTGGCAGAACTGTGTCGGGGTGTGCAATGACGACGCAGCGTCAATGACTGGCAGGCATCACGGTGTCATCAGACAGATACTCGAGTGTGCACCAGAAGCTAAATGGACACACTGTTTTCTCCACCGTGAAAGCCTTGCAGCGAAAAAGATGTCACCAGAGTTCCACGAAGTGATGACTATATGTGTGAAAACCATCAACTTCATTAAAAACAATGCTGTGAACTCCAGATGTTTTGCCAAGCTTTGTGAGGACATAGAAGCAGATCATGTCCAGCTGCTCTATCACAGTGAAGTGAGATGGCGCTCAAGAGGACTGGTCCTCAAGCGTTTGAACTGAAGAATGAGGTCTTCACTTTTCTCACTGAGAAAAAATCTCCTTTTGCACATTACTATGCCGACACAAAGTTAACAGCAAAACTTGCCTACCTCTGTCACATTTTTTCACTACTGAACCAGCTGAACATCTCTCTTCAAGGAAGAAACAGCAACATATTTTTTGTTGCAGACAAAGTTCAAGCTTTCAAGAGGAAACTTTTTTTGTGGACAAAGAGGGCCCAGGAAAAGAAGATGGACATGTTTCCACTTTTGTCTGACATTTTGGAAAACTGCCCTCAGGTGATGATCAGTGACTCAGTCTCTCAGCACCTCTCACAGCTGGCAGAGAAATTTGATGAGTACTTTCCTGAGGATCCCAGAGAGGGACACGTGGATTTTGGACCCATTTTCTGTGGATCCCACTGGAAATGATGTTGCTTTGCCCTCACATCTGGAATCACAGCTTCTGGAAGTTTCCACCGACAGCACTTTAAAATTGCAGTGGGGCAAACTAGACCAGGGCTCCTTCTGGATTGCTGTCTCAAAGGAGTACCCATGTCTTGCACTGAGGGCTGTGAAACTCCTTCTCCCATTCACAACTACATACCTGTGTGAATCAGGGTTCTCCATTGTGGCCACAACTAAAACCAAAGCCCGAAACAGACTCAGAACAACGTTGAAAGCTACTTTGAGAGTGAGCCTTTCTCCCATTCCACCCAGATTGGATCTGATTGTGTCTCAGAGGCAGGCCCAAGTGTCTCATTAAGAGTTGAAGATAAAAAAAGAAGTTCTAGCTTGTTAAAAACTTACTGTTTTGACTGTTCACTGATTTGGTTGTTTATTTGTTCAAGATACAAAGAGCAACTTTGCCATGAAAAAATGAAAACTGCTGAAGCAATTGTTAAATGAATCTGCTGATTATAAGGCTATAGTCATTTGCACTTTATTTCAATTTTATTTACAGTTTATGTATTTAATTTAAATATATATATTATATTATATAAATATATATTATATAATTAATTATATAATAATACAATTATTAATATATATTATTTTTGAATGCATTTATTTTATCACCACCTTTTTTATTGATTGATTGATTTTTATTCCCTTTTTTGTTAAATGTAAAATCTAAATATTGCTCTTTTTTATTAATAAGCCTGCTTGATTTGTTCTTCAGGACAAGTCTTGTTTAGTTTTGGCAGATCTCTGCTGTGTCTGCTGGTCAACACGGACACACAAAACACCACTTTTCCTGTGTTGTGATTTGAGTTTAATATGTAAATAGCCTATTACAAATGCATTTTAGGCAGATTAAACTGTTCAAATTTATGAATTTTTCTTCCTTGTATTTCTTGTTCCATGAATTATCAGCAAAAGTTAATGGAAGTTTAATAAAAAATCTTTGTGGTGATCACATTTTATCATGTCATTGTATTATTTATTTAACTTAACTACTTAAGGTTTTAGCTTGTTAGCTTTTTAAACTGTACATGGATTTGATCTATTTCCCATGTAATACATGATGGAGGGATGTGACATTGTTTTATATCAGAGTCTTTTATATCAAGACATTTCTCTAAACCAGAATATGATCAGGGTGACTTTTGAACACTGGAAAAAAATCATGTACTCATCCCGGCAGTAGCCCCCGTGGCACTCAAAATTTCCCTGGAATTTTCTAGTATATTATTATAATTTTACAGTGCTTTAATTGAGATCTTTTTTTCGTTAGCTTTTTACCTTGGGTAAAAATATGGTTCAGAAATCAAACTTGAAATTCAAATAGTAATAAATAGTCATTTGGGTTCTTCGCCACCAGGGTGCAGCTGTCTTTGAACAAGCCAAATGGTGATGTTATAGAAAGGGTTCTTCATTGATCTCTATGGATGTTGTTAGCTTGTTCGCTACTCGGAGTTGTCAGTAATCAAAATGTATAAACATGAGAGCAAAGGAGAAAGCTAAAGATGAGAAGGTCCATTTTGTATTGCCCTTGGATGCTCAACTGAGTATTACTGCACAAAAGAGAGCGATAAATCTGTCCATTTTCATCTTCTTCCTCTGAACAAACCTCAAACACTGCGCCGTTGGCTAGCTGCACTGAAACGCCGCAGTCCGGCTATGGGACCAGGACGACGAGTCTGCAGTGACCACTTCATGTCATATCTGATTATCTGGAGGAGGGAGGCTCTGATGAGTGTGGAAGATTTGTTTTTGGCACCACAAATTGTCCACCATCCGTGTTTAATTGGGGTGGCTATAGTGTAGGGGCCACGGACAGGCCAGTGCATGTGGACTTGACAGATTCTGCCATCCGCTGCAGAGACAGGGCACAAAAACATGCTTGCTTGATTTACTTTAAAGATGGATAGTTTATGACAGTTTCTGATTTTCCTGACGATCACTACATTTGTGTAATGACATGAATGAACAGGCCACAACCTATGACACAGCACACCTGCTGCCAGTACACCTGCTTGGTGTACACAGTTGTAAATGTCCAATGGGCAGGCGGAGCCAGAGACTTCAAATTCTATATTTATTTATTATTCTATATTTTAAAGCAAATATGTACTCTAAGCATTTATTTATAATAAATATAAACTTTGATTTATGACATAACATATTGTACAAAAACTTTTCACACCCACAAAATCCCACAAATACCATTATAACAAATATAACTCTTACCATTTTGTATTGTATACCATGAGCAACTGATACATGTTCTTTTGTCCCAAGTCTTGTTTATTGTTTTCCATGGTGGGGCTACCCGGTTTTTCTTTGCCTTTAGCAAACAGCTGCAGGATCACACTGTCTTGGTTACAACGTTTGCGTGAGAGGGAATTTTGAGAGTGACAATTATACTTTAATACTATAAAATTATGTTTGACTAAATCCACTATTCTATCTGTTTTCAAAGGTCAGAGAAGTGTAAAGGGAGGTAACAATGAAAAATAATGGAAAGATTAGTTAGCTTTTACATTAGGAAGTGGCTAGGTGTTCCTAGATGTTTAAGCACGGTGGCACTGTATGGGAAAGGCATACTTCAGCTCCCAGTAACTAGTCTAGTGGAGGAGTTTAAATGTACCAAGGTTAGGACAGAGCTCCTGTTATCTGGGAGTAAAGATGTGGTAGTTAGTAAGGTGGTTCCAAACCCAATCAAGGAAAGAAAGTGGAATCCAAGAATGGCAGTGAAGGAGGCGGAAGCAACACTCAGGCATACAGAGATTGTGGGTAATGTCCAAATAGGCCGGGGAGGCTTGGGGCTTGGCCCAGGCAAATCGGTGTGGAGTAGAGCAGGTCCCAAGGAGAAGAGAAAGCTAGTCGTGGAGCAGGTTCGTAGACAGGAGGAAATATTAAGGGGTGCAAAGGCAGTGGCCCAGGCTAAGCAGGGACAGTGGGTGAATTGGGAAGGTGTAGACATGAAAAAGCTTAGCTGGAAAGAGCTGTGGAGTATGGAGGAAAGTAGTATTAGATTTTTGATAGGGGCAACTTACGATGTATTGCCAACTCCCCAGAACCTAAAACTCTGGGTAAATGGAGACCCACTATGTTCATTGTGTTCAGGTACTGCAACTTTAAAGCACATTCTGTCAGGCTGTAAGGTTAGTCTGTCGCAAGGCAGGTATACGTGGTGACATAACCAGGTTTTAAAAAGCTTAGCTGCAGGAATTGAAGAGTTACGGAGGCAGGCAAATTTAGGAGGACCTAAAATAAAGAGAGTTGCAATCAAGTTTGTTCAAGAGGGAGAGAAAGTTGATAAGACAACAAGAAGGCAAGGCAGCTTAGAAGATGCTTGTGATTGGGAAATGCAGGTAGATTTAGGAGGAAAGCTTGTTGTTCCCCAGGAAATAGCCAGTACAAAGCTAAGGCCTGACATAGTCTTGTGGTCTAGGAGCAGAATCAAAGTATATTTCATAGAGCTGACTGTTCCGTGGGAGGCCTTAGTTGAAGAAGCATATGAAAGGAAAAAGCTCAGGTATGTAGAGTTAGGGGCAGAAGCAGAGCAGCGAGGATGGAAGGTTAGGATTTGTCCAGTGGAAGTAGGATGTAGAGGATTTGTAGCAAGGTCTGTTGTCTCTTTGGTAAGGGAGTTAGGAGCAAGTGGACAGAGTGTGAGGAAAATAGTAAAGGACATGTCAGATGAGGCAGAAACATCCAGTCAGTGGATTTGGATGAGAAGAAGTAATGGTAGCTGGGGGCCCAGCAGGGGGAGCACTTAGGATAGACAAACTCTTAGGAGAAGCAAGGAAGAAATCCAGGAAGCGGAAGTGTTTTTAAGTGGGGGGTGTGGCCTGTGTGAGCCTCTTTGAGACCATGCGGTTAGTCCAGGTGAGGTGGCCTGTATTGTTTGCTTGTATTGTTTGAATTGGTTTGTAGTGTGTCTTTGTCTGTTTAGGTGAGTTTCTTTGTTTTAGGTGAGTTGAATGGTGTGGTGTTGGAGGGGGGGGGGGGGGGGTAGAGCACAGCCTAATCCGGCGGGGGAGAGCTAGCCCAAAAAGGCACCTCTCCCTGACTCTACCTCCCTCATTGTCTTGGAGAGTGGGGGAGTAGGGGGAGGTAGAGCACAGCCTAATCCGGCAGGGGAGAGTTTAGCTCAAAAAGGCCTCTCTCCTTGACTCTACCTCCCTCATTCAAAATGGCCGCCACTTTCTGTAAAAAAAAATAAAAAAAATAATAATAAAAAAAATCTAGTCCTACACAACAGAACAGAACTGTTTAGGGGTTTTTGTTTGCTGAATCTGCTAGTGTGTTTTGTCCTAGTTGATGATAGTGTTGTTTGTGGTAGCATAGGCAAGATAAAGGAGAAAATAGTTGTGGTGTGAGGAGCAGTGATGGCTGGCATTAGGGGAGTGACTCTGGGACGCCAGTGATCACTGTCTAGCCTCCTGGAGGTGTCGTGGGACCAACTAGACGAAACACTGGTGAAAGGAGGTTCCCACCTGATGACCCCAAAGACATGTTAGTTATCACTGCTCATTAGTCTGTATAGCTAAATTAATAGTTATCATAGTACATGTTAAGCTTAGGGAGCTATTCACTGAGTCTGGTCCATTTTCTGTAGCACAAGTTTCTTGTGTTTACCTTAAATTAAAAGAACTGGGCAAACAGAAACGAAACAGGAAACCAGATTCCAGCAATAAATAAGGAGGAGTTTTATTCACAGTTTGAGTAAACTATAGCAAAAAACCGGCAGTAGAGCACTGGAACACAAACCAAAAACCACACAAAAGGAAGAATAGCACTAATTAACGTAACGACAACCACTGCTCTATGCAGCTCTCTCTCTCTCTCGGGATGACTGGCCCACACTGGCCCCGACCAAGCTTCCTCCTATCGCCTTTGAGCCCCAGCTCCTGACTCCTCCAGAGAGAGAGGTCTCTGTGGTTTAATACCTGACATCAGCTGTTCTCCCACACCTGACACCAATGGGAGAGTTCCTTTACCATCTGTCTATCTGAAACCATCTGAGGTGGTCAGAGTGGATTTTGACCTGCACGCTGCTGGATGTAATTTGCCTCACATTAGGTCACAGTCCTCTTGAATACACCTTCGCCACCAGAATGTGTGTGGAGCTCTGTCAGAGTTTGAAGGACTGCCATCATGTACTCTACTGCTTTGCCAAAGTCTTAACTGTCCTGTGCAGGTACTGGGGCACTAGAGCTCTGAGTGGATCCCTGGGGCCATGGATGTTTCCACAGTGCTGAGATGTTAAGATGGGACTGGACAGCTTTGACAGACCTTACCTGGCACACCCATGTTGTTGTGGTCAGGTTCAGATGACCTTAATCCAAGTTGTCTCTGGATTTGTATGAAGGGACTAAGTGTGGTCACCTTCTCCAGCAGGTGAAACAAAGCTGTAGCTTCTGGTGTAGCTTTGCACGTGTGACAGAGAATGAGGTTGATCTCGAGAGCAGAGCATGAGAGATGCACCTGCTGTGGGCCACACCTGGACTCCCTAGAGCACCAGATGTAGTATTTCCACTTGCAGTCCTGTGCTGTGCTGCCTGTCCTTCCTGATCCCCCGCTGACTCATCTGTGAGACAGAATAGACCAGTGGTGGACAACTGGTGGCCTGCCCGTCTGTTTTTTTTTTTTTTGTTTGTTTGTTTGTTTTTGCAGCAATGCTTTATTTCAAGCTATTGTGAGCTTCTTATTCTGAAAAGTTCTGAAAGGAAGTTACAAAGGTTCCGTGCAGCCTTGACAAACCTCTGACGGAGTGGACATACAATGTGTGCTATGAAGAAAATAACAGGAGTTCAGTAAATCAGTCAGACAAACATAATATGTGACTGGGTGGACGAGCTTACAAACATCCGAAAGCAGCGAAAAGATAGGAATCACAATTTCCGGCCAGGACTTTCAGAATAAAATCAGAGTGGAAACAATGCAGATGATAAGCAAGATCGTGAACTGCAGTTATGCCCAAAAAGATCTAGTTAACCAGCTCGCCAATCACAATGACACACAATGGTGTCAAACTATTACAGCAGCTCTCCAACAGCAGAGGTAATAAAGGTAATATAACTAACTGCTCGGTCTTCTCTATTAGCTGTGTCTGTGTCAAAGCAGCTCCTTGCTGTAATGCTGTGGCTGATCAGTGTGTGCTCACAGAGCCTGATCTGTGTTTCATCTGTGTTTGTGCTCAATTGTTTTAACCTGAACTCAAACATCACATCTGTACAGCTGTGTCATCATGTTTATCTGCTAACAAACCATTAAGTGAATTATTTTATATTTCATACACATTCACACATACACATTCCAATGAATGAATGAATGAATGAATGAATCAATCAATCAATCAATCAATCAGCCAGTCAGTCAGTCAGTCAGTCAGTCAATCAATCAATCAAACTTTACTTGTATAGCGGTTTTCACAGAGGTCAGTGCAGTTCAAAGTGCTTCACAAACGACTGATGAGCTAAAAAGAAGAGGACTACTCAAATACGAAAGATGAGAATGAGACACAATGAAATAGATTTAAAAAGCTATAATATCATTTAAGAAAATGTAAGAGTAATAATAAATTAAAAGTTAAAAATGGAATAACAATTTACAACATAGATACAATAAAATAAGTGAATAAAATGACGTGGGAATGACTGTTTAATTAAAAACCAGGCTGAAGAGGAAGGTTTTGAATTTACATTTGAAAATCTCAACACAGCTCTCAGGTCCTCAGGGAGATGGTTCCAACGGCTCAGAGCATAAAAGCTAAAAACTGACTCTACACAGGTTTTAGTCCTGAACCCCAGATCATCTAACAGACTGGTACCAAAGGATCTGAGGAGCTGTACTGGTTCATAGAAAAGCATGTGAGAGTGCTTTAAAAACAACTAAAAGGATTTTAAAATCAATAAAGAAACATACAGTATCAGGTCACCAGTGTGAGGACTTTAAAACAGCTGTGGTGTGTTTTCCTTCTGGTTCTGGTCCTACATGGGCAGCAGGTTCTGAAATAGCTGCAGCTGATTTATGGTGATTTATGTTTTTGTAGTAGTCCTGTCAGCTGCATCCATCTCTCATTGTCACTCACAGAAAAATGTACCTGTGTGTGAATGTTTGACTCTATGATATGAGTGAACTGACCTTTGAACTAATTTGGTGTCTGAGAAGCTACAACTGCCATGATGCTAAAAATTATTGTTTTTATAGAAGTCAAAGAAGACATGTTTTAAATGTGCTAGCCTGCAGACAGAATGAGATTCAGTATAACTGTTTACTATAATTAAAGAAAAGATGACTTATTGATCACTCCTTTTTTGGTTTAGCTGCAACTTTAGATACAGGCAGACACACACACTACTCTCAGGATTGAAGACACACACACACACACACACACACACACACACACACACACAGAGACAGAGAGAAAGAGAGCTGTTTAGCAGAGCGAATGTGTTTGTCTAATTGTGTGTGATCTCAGGAGAGGGGCTGGTTTACACTCCCCTCTCTCTGGATGGCAGGCTGTTGGGGGAAGATAGTGCTGATGTGCCTTTGGGCTTGGAAACCACAGACTCTGTGTGTTTCATGTGAGCGTGGAGATAAAAGGCCAGAGGAGGAAGAGGAGGATATTAAAGCTGCCACAGGGAAGCAAGACAAGGACTGAGGACTAGACTGGGACTCACAGGCTGAATACAAATGCTGGGTCTGTGTCAGTCTTTAGTCTCCTCCACTGATCACATGATCTGGTCTTCATCCATTCATGATCTGTTAATGACAACTCATCTTGTTCAGCTCAACTGCAGCCTATCCCAGCATGAACAGGGGGAGAGACAGGCTAAACCATAGATAGGTGCTAGTTATAGAACAGTACAAATCCAGAGGTTGAATCCTCTGAAGTCAGATACATGACAGACTGAACACACATGTAGTCAGTCAGCTTCACCCTCCTCCCACAATCACGTGAAATATTTGTGTATGTCTTCTTACTGGTCTGAAGTGGGCGGGGCTCAACTTGAATCAGTTTGGCGACAGTTGGTGGAATGTTCGGTCACTGTCAATCAAATCTGAACAAAACCCGTCCACACAGTCATGATCAAGCAGATTAGCTGAGTGTTCATCTGTTAGAGTAGAGGTCACATGACCATCATCACTCTAATCATCCACCCCTGTCCATACTGACTAAATAGATAGATAGATAGATAGATAGATAGATAGATAGATAGATAGATAGATAGATAGATAGATAGATAGATGGATAGATACGTTCCCCTAGGGGAAATTCAGGTGCAGCCGGTAGAAGCGAAGGTTTCTGCCATCGAAGAATTCCCCGTGCCATTCACAAGGAGGGCCCTGCGCCGGTTTCTAGGCATGGCAGGTTATTACCGCAGCTTTTGCCGCAACTTCTCCACCGTGGCCCATCCGTTAACCACTCTGCTCAGCCCAAAGATTGATTTTGTGTGGTCTCCAGAATGCCAACATGCTTTTGAAAGTGTAAAAGCACTCCTCTGCCATTCTCCTGTGCTTGCCAGTCCCACTCTCTCTCGCCCCTTTAAGTTAGAGGTTGATGCCAGCGCCGTTGGGGCCGGCGCTGTGCTGTTGCAAGAAGATGCTGATGGGGTAGACCATCCAGTATCTTACTTTTCACGCAAGTTCAACAAGCACCAAGTCAACTACTCCACCATTGAGCAGGAAACCCTTGCTTTGCTGTGGGCACTCTTACATTTTGAAGTTTATCTCGGGTCCAGCTCTTTGCCAGTAACAGTGTTTACCGATCATAACCCTCTCACATTTCTTTCCCGTATGTACAACCACAACCAGCACCTGATGCGGTGGGCCCTGCTCATGCAGGACTATAATCTACAAATCCAACACAAAAAAGGGTCAGAGAATGTGTTGTCTGATGCGCTGTCCCGGTTGTAAGTATAGTTTCAAGAGTATTCATTGATGTGTATATATTTCCATTATGTTCAGTATGGAAAACTGAACATAATGTCAAGTTAAAACCTGTGGGTTTAATCTTAAGGGGGGAGTGTTACAGCCACTACTCTGGCCTCTTTTGTTGTGTTTAATTTTTCTGTTTGCCAGGCTGCCTGCCAAGCGGCCTACTCCTGTCCACACGGATGCTCCACCCTCTCTAGCCTAATTGGTGCGGTTTGTCTGCAGCTGGCCAATCCCTGCCGCCCAATCAGGAACCCCCAGCTATAAAGCTCCGGCCCGTCTGTCAGTCGAGGCAGCTGACCGTTAGTGGCAGCTCGCCTCTTTGTTGTAAGAACATTTGTAGAGTGTGAACCTTGTGATAGCACAGAGTGGTCGTTTGTTGTGCGACAGTTTTGTTTTGTGACCTACTGCTATTAATCTTACAGTTTTTCTCAATCGCTTTGGTACATTTCTCGAATCATCCTCGAAATTTGCAAAACAGTAAGTGAATTTCTCAAAACAATTCGTACAAATAGCAAAACACCATGGATTACCTGCAAAAGCCAGTCTCTTGCTCAAAATCTTTAGTTCATCTCTCAAAAGTAAATATCTGTGTCAATGAACATGTCACTGCCATCAGATGAAAAGTCCTTGTATTATTGTGTACGGATAAGACAGTCAAATTGCTTAGTCGTGTTGTCAATATAACAGTGTACTCTGGAGGGATGTTCTGATGTAAACTGTGGCTAAAGTTTTGATGACAGTTATTGTAAATTGTAAGTTACACCTTAGTGTATTGATTGCAAGAGACTGGACAAGATTCACATTTACGCTTTTACTGTTTGTACTGTAATTTTTTGACAGACCATGTCACTGCGATACAGAAAGGCCTCTTCTGCCTCTTCCTCTGTTTTGCCTCCCAACTCCTCCACGCAGCCTCACTCCTCTTCCTCTTCTTCTTCTCTCTGGCTGTTGACCCCGTCCAATTCCTTGTCCTTCCATTGTCAAACATTGTAACATTGTGTTGTGCTCCGGCTATATATATATATATATATATATATATATATATATATATATATATATATATATATATACTAGCCAGTTGGTTCATGAGATGCACCTTTGAGCTATTTCAGAAAACTGGTTGATCATTTGTTGATCAAATGCTTCACACATTTCCCTTCGTTAGAGAAAGTCAAGATTCACCTGGGAGCAATTTACCAATTCAGGACAGATTTAGAAAAATAAGTCTAATGGAAATGTATAGAGATATGTTTGACATATTATGACAACTTGTTCAACCATTTTGCATGTAAAGACTTATGGGATGAACTAATGCCTAAATGTTGTGGGGGGTGAGACTATTCACAGAGACCCATTATAATACATTTTGATCAACATGACATAAGCAACTGATAATGTAGGAAACAGCAGAGAATTGTACATAATCATTTGCATGATGAACCAAAGCATTTGCAACTTGTTCAAAGAAATGAGAAACTGCTTTCTTGATGTGCACAAGTGACACAATGATGTGAAGATTGAACAAGTAGTTTTGAGAATTTCAATTCTGATCTGAGAAACGAACCAAAGCGACTGAGAGAAAATGTAAAAGCCTGGAAGTGGGGTCAGGTTTAGATCTAATACTGCCACCGATTTTGCTGGTTTATCTGCTGGTAGCCATTTGTATTGTTAAAAAGTGGGTGCAGGGGTGCTGTTTCCGGTGTATTTTGGTTCTTTAGTCGGCCTTGGTAGCCAGTTTTGTTTTTCCTTTTACTTTCAAGTGGATAATTCCTTGTACTGATTAGCTCATAAAGAGTCCTCTTTTGTTATATTCTGTTTTTGATTTGGACAGCACCCATCGGCCCCATTCCTTGGTTTGTGTTTTTTTCTTCATATAAACCATCATTTCTACTATTTACGATACAATAAACAACTTTATACCTATTACCAACTGGGTTTTGTGTTGCTTCCCTTTCCCCTGTGAGCCGGGTTGTAACAGTTTCAAATATTAACCCTGATGATAATCTTTCCCTAACTTTAACTGGACAATAACCACTCGCTTGTTTTAACACACAGATACTGTAGCAGTAACATCGTGTATACATACAAATAATGTAAATGTCCTGAGGATTTACAAAAAGAGTAGAACCTTCACCTTCTTCATCCTGTCATACACTGAAAAACATGTGGAGTGTGATTTACTTAAAAAAAACCTTGGTAACAATTTCCACACACAAATTCCTAGTAAATTTAACTTAGGATATTCTCAAGTAAAGTCTACATACCAACAAGTATTAAGTTTAACCAAGAAACACTTGTAAAGTTTACTAGTGTCATGGTTTGCTATGGCAGACACTTTTTGTTGTGTTTTGGACTTTTGCACTTCCTGTTTTATTTTGTAATTGGTTTCCATGTGTGTCAGTGTTTTTGCTTCCTGTCTTGGTCCTGTTTTTGAGTTGTGATTGTCTGCCCCGCCCTGATGTGTTTCACCTGTGTGCAATCACCTTGCCTCCTGTGTCTATATAGTCTTTGTGCTCCCCTTTGTCTGTGTTGGTTCGTCAGTTTTGTTCGGGGTTTGTTCATGTCAAGTTCACGTTTTGCTAATAAACCTGTCTATACCGTTCTCCCAAGAGTTGGCTGCATTTGGGTCCTACTTACCCCTAAAATCCTTGACAGAATGAACCGACCAGAAATGGACCCAGCGGTCTACGCCAGCCTCATGGCTTTTTTGAGTGTTCATCCATTCTGTCAGCAAGCGCCCTCGTCGGTCATCAGATCTCTGTTCACGCTGCCTGACCCCTTCTCGGACTCGGACCTGGAGGACTCTGACCTGGAGGACCCTGATGAGTCCCCTTTCAGGGGAACTCGCCTGGCAATTTTCAGGGGATCTCGTGGAAGCCAAAGAAGGCGAGGTAATCACGGCTCCCGTCACCATGGGGAGGCTCGGCCTTGGCCCCAGCCCCAGGTTTCTCGCTTCCGGTCCAGGCCGAAGTCCAAGGTCCCCAGCTTCCAGCCCAAGCCCCAGCTACCCTGGTGTCCAGAACCTCTACTCCCCTGTGGGAAGAAGCCCTCGCCCACTACCCTGGCTGATGCATCAGCTGTTCCAGCGTCGGGGGTTCCAGTTGGCGTTTCGTCGGCTCCTGCCCCACTTCCCGGGTCGACCATCCCGGCCGGCGCATCAGCTGTCTCAGCATTGGGGGTCCCGGTCGATTCCTCCATGGCTCCTGAATTGGGTGGGCTGGACAAAGTCTCCCCTGTTCCTCGTGTCCTGACGGTGGTCCAGCTGACTACTGCCCCTGGTACCAGGTCGGCTCCTGGTCACCCTCCAGAGGGGCAACGCCATCCTCCGGTTCGACCTCTGGAGAGACCACGTCTTCGTCGCCGTCCTCCTGTTCGTCTTCCAGAGTGGCGACGCCATCCTCCGGCCCGACCTCCGGAGAGACCCCGTCTTCGCCATCGTCCTCCTGCTCGCCCTCCAGAGGGGCGACGCCATCCTCCAGCTCGACCTCCAGAGAGGTCCCCCTGAGTTCCCCTGTTTTGCCACTGAGCATCAGATGATGCTGTCCACTGGCCCCTGGATCCCTCCTCCCGCCCGAGTTTGTGTTTTGGTTGAGGGTCGTCTGGAATTCGACCCTTAAGGGGGGGGGTTCTGTCATGGTTTGCTATGGCAGACACTTTTTGTTGTGTTTTGGACTTTTGCACTTCCTGTTTTATTTTGTAATTGGTTTCCATGTGTGTCAGTGTTTTTGCTTCCTGTCTTGGTCCTGTGTTTGTGTAGTGATTAGACCCTGCCCTGATGTGTTTCACCTGTGTGCAATCACCTTGCCTCCTGTGTCTATAGAGTCTTTTTGCTCCCCTTTGTCTGTGTCGGTTTGTCAGTTTTGTTCGGGGTTTGTTCATGAACTCCATTCTGTGTAAACTTTAACATTACCGGACCTCAAAACACAACAGGAACGCCCTACCTTTGACGAAAGTGGCACCTCACGTTCAGTGTAACACACACACTGGACAGTTATCACACTGTAGCCATGTTTACCTATGCTCAGAAGCGTGTTGGTGTCCGCTGACCTCAGAAAAAGTACGTTATGACTCAAGTCCAAAGCGGTCCGGACGCGGGAAGAGCGGAGGAGCCCTTAGCTACCTAGCTAGCAGGCTAAAATATTCAAACACTGATGAGCCAACATAAAAATAAAAAGTGAATTAATCATATACATACCCCAAGTGTCCACGTCCATCAATTGTCTCATCAAATGAGCACCCATACGATCCCCCAGTCGAGGTGTGTTGTCCAGGAATCCTGTTCTTCAAAGTACACGCACTCTGACCTCACCTGCTGAGCATGTGCAATATTGCAAGTTGACCTATTACCCAAGTAAATTTTACTTGCTTATGTCAGGTTGTACAGTCGATACAGTTGTTAAGTTAATATTACTTGGAGTGATGTATAATATTTACTTATCAAAATGAGGATACATAATTACAAACAAACATCAAGTAACACATTAAATAAAAGGTGACATTTTAAAGTAAAAGCACTGAAATAATATTTCCTTGTAAAATTTAAACAAATAATCAAGGTTATAATTACAAGACCAAAAAAAATCTTTTTTTTCAGTGTATTTGTTCTAGACTGTTCACCTCCAGCACAGACAATCCAGTGGTTGGCCTCATCAGAGTCATCAGTTTGTCGATTTGTTTGTGACAATTTACATTAAAACATTAAAACATCAGACATCGATGGAAACATGTCAGGACTAGCTCAAAAGCTAAATCTATGGTTAATGTGCACACATGAAGTGGCCTGGTTCAGAACATGGTTCAGGACTAACCGTGACTCCCTGAAGACTGAGCTACAGCGATGATGATGATGTGCCCACTGCATCTTCATCATCTCTGCTGATGTCAGTCCATCTCAGTGCATCTTGCTGCTGAAACGTCCTGTAAGAACCAAAGTCTGAACATTCTCCATAAGGTTTTACTGAAATCAGGATTGGAAGGATCTGGACCACATGTATTTAGTGTCTATCTGTCAGACTGTATGACTGTTTGTTACAGTGGCGATGAACCCAGCTTGGACACACCTCCAACACCACCTTAGGTTTTAAAGATGTGGCATTTCTCTGCTGCTTTCACTGTGTCCATCATGTCTTTAATTTGTCTCCTGTTAAACCCCAACTTTAAAAAGAGTAAAACTAAATTGCTGGAGTGTTTCTTTACACGTTGTTCTTGTTGATGAAAGTTTTCTACCTACAGCTGCTATGCTACTAGCAGTACTCTTTAATATTTATCATATTGACAATGGATCAAATGACAAAGGTTTTTAGCCTTTTAATTCAGTATTTGCCTGGACAGATCTTTACTGCTCTGGTTCACTCTCACAGCAGCAACTGTTTTCAGAGAAACAGCTGTAAGAAGCCTCTGTCAGCAAGCAGCTAAAGAGCCAGATATTTCCCTCAGAAGCTGGTGGAGACCAAACATAGAGCTAAAAGAGAGGAAATACTGGGCTGAAATTGATCAGGTGACACAAACAACACTCTATATGGGTTAATATGTTCCTCTAATGTGGAAAAGTGTCAGTGTGTTTACAACTCAGTAGTGTTATTGTGTTGTCATGTGTGTGAATGGTGTTTAACTTATTTGCAAAGGATGTGAAAAATACTGTTTTCCCATAATGAAAAGATAAAAACATGCAAAAACGTTTTAATTTGTAATCCAAATGACACATATACAAGGATTCAGGATAATAGCATGTCATTTTCTGTGACCACAGCCAAAAGAACAACAAGAGAAAAAATACAATCTGTACAGTTCAGTTTACAGTGAGTATCCAGAGAACACTAAGGCAAATCATCAGCAGAAAGAAAACATTGCCTTTTTTAATCCACCACAGCAGTATCAAGTGTCTCTGCTACAAAACGAGGACTGATGACTCCCTTTATCAGCAACCAGCTGCATAAGTTACACTGTGATAAAAGCAAAACAAAAACAGAAGGGATCTATCTAAAGTCTAGCACTACTGTACATGTCTCCTCAGCAGCTCTGGAGAACCTACCTGCAAAAATATGAAGCTCTGCTATACAACTCTGGGTTTGACCAATGTCTGCTCACTGACAGAAACCACAGAAACAAGTGACTCAACAGGAGGCAATGCTACAGCTGTATACAGCTGTATGCATCCTTATACAACCTTATATAGTCTGACCACCATGGACATTGCTCCTGGTAAACTTCATTTTGAAGGTACAGGAAACTGAAAATCTTGAGCTTTTAATATAACAGCTGGTCGAGCAAATGTTCTTATTGAATGAGGAAAAAGACTGAGCCTATGTATTA
Organism: Seriola aureovittata; assembly: GCF_021018895.1. Classification (NCBI taxonomy): domain Eukaryota; kingdom Metazoa; phylum Chordata; class Actinopteri; order Carangiformes; family Carangidae; genus Seriola; species Seriola aureovittata. The sequence continues at coordinate 30,094,751 of NC_079369.1, forward strand.
AGAAGTGTTGAAGCATGAGGTGTGTATCACCTTCATGTTGCTGGACTATTAGGCTCCTTCAAGCCCTGTGAATGTGTTTTTTTGTAAATAGTCAGCCCTGGTCAGTGTTGAGTTAGCCCATGAGTTCATGATGACTTGTGTTTTGCTGCCACAGACAAAGACCAGGCTCTGACTCATCAACTGGCCCAGAGTCACTGCTCTCACAGTCAGGATGAGGAGCTGAAACAGACTGAGACAATGATTTCAGTGTGTAAGTGTGACGAAGAGAATGAACTGCACATGAATAAGTTTAATGTTCAACTTGTACAAAAGAAAGACTGAGAGTATGTTGGCTGATCATTGTTAGCTGATCAGGGCAAATAGGGTTATAATAAGGAAATGAAGCACTGATACCATCTGTTATCTACACATCCTTCAGTGTTACAGCTGTAGCTCTGTGATGCAGGCTGTATCCTCGCTCAGTGAACTTGTCTCTCCCCCACATACAGACTGAACTGCACAGCCTCTCCATTCATGAAGCTGGTGAAGTTTTGTGATGTTGTGACACAGGAGCTGGTCTACTCCTCAGGTGGACTCACTGAGTCCTGGTTTTACTGTTGGCTTCAGTGTGGTGCTCAGTCAGTTCAGACCAGTGTGTGAGGTTTCTCTGCCACTTTTACACTGTGATGTGATTGTGTGCAACCTGATCCACATGGATGTGTTGTGTTGATTGTATTTGAACATGACAGAAACAGAGTGGTGCGAAAATTTTAAACACTTTAGCTGTTGTTTGAGATTTTGTGAAACTTCAGTCACAAACATTTATATCCACATATGGAAAATGTTGTTTCCTGTACCTCCTTATCCTCCAGGAACTAAAAAGATCCAAATATGGAACTGATATCATCACAGAGAAATGCTGTAACATCTGTGACTGCCCCACTGCAGTATGCAAAGATACATCAGCTGGATTCATAAAGTCCAAGTTCTTCTGTAGGACAGATTAATTAGCAGATTAAAGGTCATTGAATATCATACATATATCATACATATAGCATACATATTCATCAGAACATGTCTGCTGTACCTGAATCACTCACGCGTTCACTGCTGCTGTCTCTGTCATATTCAGCATGTTTCATGACTCTGTTCATTATCCTCATGGTGGGGGTTTATTTTTCAGGTTTACTTTCTTTGCTGTGGCATTGACTCTTTGTTGGTGACACATAAATGAAATGATATTTTATCGCTGTATTTTTCTGTATTTTTATCAACCTGCAAATAAAGTCAATTACATCCCATCAAGTCCCCATCAGTGGAAACACAGCGAGGACACAACAATATTTAAACTGCTCCTCAAAAAACTGTTTCAGTCTCCTGCTGTGAAAACCTGCAGATTCAGAGACAAGGTTATTTAAATTTACTGTGTCATAAACTGCGCCTGATTACACACATGTGCCTCAGAGAGAGGATATACTATCTGGAATGTGTCACTGTGTCACATATGTAATGACAGCAGTTGTGATGAACATTAGGATCTACAAACTGTAGAACTTTGTGACTGAATCAGAGAGAAAAGAAAAGTGCTAACACCCAGAGCTGCACAGGAGAGCCATGTTTCTGCAGGTTGGATCATCCAAGGCGGTCTCATCATAGGCTTTGCCCTTTAGTGTCCATCCAGTGTGACTCTGCGGAAATGACTCACACACACTCTCTCTCACACACACACATGTAAAGGTAATGATGTGGAACACACACATGCACTCGTTATCATGGCGAAGCGCTCCTCCAGCTGCAGCTGTAGAGCAGCGGAGCCTCAAAGCGACGTACAGAATCAGGACACAATCAAAAGAATGTACAAAAAGGCACGTTTGAGCCCAGTGCTCCTGTACTGTGAGATTCAAGTGTAGATGAACGTCTGTAGCATGGCTGTCGCAGAGACGACGTCCCTCTGAGCGCACTGTTCTGGCTGTTAGCTCAGGGGCAAATGCTCAGATGATAATGTCCATTAGCCTGAATGCTCCCCACTGCCAGGCCTTGCTAGGCCCAGAGTCAGCATGGTCCCTAGTGTCATCAACTGTCCTCGAGAGGCAGCAGGTCTCTTTACAAGCTGTCCTGTGGTAATACAGAAGTGCTGATCCAAACCCCGTCTTCACCCCATTTCGTGTTGCCTTAGCTCCACCCACACCTGTGCCTTGGAGCAGGGGTTGGGTGGGGAGGGTGGTTGTTGTTGGTGGGAGCTGAGGGTGCTAATCGTCCCCTCCGCCATACAGGTCGGCCAGCTTGCGGAAGCGTGGCCCCCAGTCGCCGAGGTAGTCGTAGTCCTGGTCTCCACAGCTCGAGGAGGAGTGCAGGGAGCTGAGGGAACCGGCGGTTGAGCCGCTGCCCTCATAGTCGAACACCAGCAGGGAGTCATAGGGAGGGGCAGTGGGGTCGTTGTCTGCTGCCTTCAGGCCCTGGAAAAACAAAGAGATGAGACAGGAAGGTGAGGAAAGATCATCGGCAGCTCATGAAACCAGAAATTTTTTTTACTGAACCTGGTTTGTGCGTCACATCTACACATGATGATGGGTTCACCATGAGACCCAGTGGATCAGCTTAGGGCTGATCATCAGGGCAGTAATAAGACTGATCAAACACAAAGAGCCTATTTGATGTGTGCTACACAACGTGCACAGAACACACTCACATCACTGTTAAAGCACAGAGAAGGTCTGTGTGAGATATCTGCTGCTGTCAGATCGTCTCTATGTGACAGCAGCCCACACTCTCCACAGAATATCTGAGAGGCAGAGTTTATGGTGGAGAGAGCTACAAGACTCTGACTACATCTACTGCAGGATTATAGTAATCCCATAATATTTCTATAGTAACTCTACAGGTTCTATAGAAACCTGTGTCCATGCAGTGTAAGACCTGTGTCTGAAGACCCTCAGTGACCTGCTCATACCGTCTGAAAGGAGCCAAGTTCCCTCTCCCTCATATGTGGGACTTGTCAAATGTCAGCCTCCTAATCACTAGCCCGCCTGTCTAATCTCTACATCACCCCCTCCCCCCTCACTCAGCCCCCAGAGAACAGCCACAAGACCGGGATGAGAGGGATGTGTATGTGTGTGTGTGTGTGTGTGTGTGTGTGTGTGTGGAGATGAACAGTTGGGAGTGCTGGGCGAGAAAGAGGGAAGGAGGGATTATGGAGGAGGATTTGGGTCAGGGTGGACAGATGCTGCCTCTATCTCTAGGAGGAGATTCAGCAGATTACCTAGCATAGCCTGAACTTAAACCCAGCACCCCCTCCCACACACACACACACACACACACACACACACACACACACACACAAACACATACACACACACAAACATTTCATACACACAATCTTCGTGAATTCCCTCAGAGAGCCTGTACAGTGGTGGAGTGGACCTACATGTAAAATGAACATTGACACATGAAGGTTCTGTCCTAACAGAACAGAGTTGTTGTTTCCTTCGCTCAGACATGAGCGCAGTACATCTGATAAACTGTGGAGATGTTCTGTGGACCATGTCTGTCATCAGACTGAAGACACTCCTGCCACCCTGACACTGAATGGGAGGAAAGCATTAACACAGTGAGGGAGTGGGAGAGGCAGGGCAAGAGGCACTGGCTTGTCATGTCTGCAGGATTAAGCTGTCTGGATCAGGCTGCCATGTCTGACAGGTCCCGCTCATTATTCATAGCTGCGCCTGGCAGATGTCTTTATGCAGCCCGACCAAAAAGACTCACACACAAACAATATGGAGGCAGCCAGCACAAACAGAGCGACATGCATCAGCAGCACACACACTGATGATTCTTCAGTGCCAAGCTCAAGATGTGACAACAGTTATCAGCTCTGAAGGAAGAGCTGAGTCTCCTCATGAAGCCTGTGATTAACTAAGAGACTCAATTAATCCATCTGAGGGCTGTAATGCTTTAAGGAAGGTTTAAAGGCAGAGAGCGCACGCACGCACGCATGCACACACACACACACACACACACAAAACCAGACAGTGTACACCTCCTCCCTGCTGTGGGGTCAGATTATAAAGAACGGTCCAGTCAGTGTACAATAATTTTGTACAGTAACCATCACAAACTGTGTGGAGGTGCAACTACTTGAATTCACTGGAGTCATCAACAGTGACGCTCCATATTTTCTTCTTCTCCAGTGTTTCATTTGAAGTGTTGACCTATCTGAAGATAATTTTGTGGTTTTAAGAACCAAAAACCATCTCAGTGTAGTTTTACATCTCCTCTCTCAGGCTTCTCTCTGGAGCTATAGTAACAACAGGTTGGTGAGCCAGTCAGAAGAGAGGAGGCTCTCAGCCTCTCTTCTGATTGGCTGACTGTTTTCTGAGTGATTCAATAAAAATATATCAGATTTCAGGTAAACACTCAGAGAAACCAAAATCAGGTTGGATGGTGGATGGGGCATGGCTGAGAGCGGTGACTGCTTTGTTGTGACACCACAAAGTTCCAGAAGTCCTGACGGCTGGTTTTAAGGCTCAGTTTCTGAATACAGGCTGTGTGCATTTCTCTGTGGAATGAGGCTTTGATACTTTCACAGTATTAATATAGAACCTAGACCTGCTTTATAATCAAACAACACATGGACATCTACCTTTATACTACATGGACCTTTAGAGATATTAAAGGTGGAAGATGGAAGTGATAGAGTCTCAAAGCCTGAACCTTTAAAGTGCTGTGGCTTGGAGCCAGTCTGTTTAACTGAACTGAATCCAGGCTGGACCATGTCTGAGTGCAGCTAATCTTGACCATTACAAAGCTCATTAAGTCAGACACAGTCTCTGTTTGTCTGCTTGTCACTCTCTCAGCTACACCAGGTCTACTTGTTAATCAACCTGAGGCTGGCAGGTCTCCTCCCATCACCACATCTCACTGATCTGTCACTGTGCACTCAGTCACACTTGGGGAAAACACTGAGCCTAGAACTGAATGCATCATGTTTGTGAGGTATCCTGTTTGAATGCAGGCTCTGTGCTCTGTTTTGATCAGCAGTAATCAAAGTTTGAGTGTGTGAGTTCTCATAGCAGCAGCTCTGAACCGCTCTGAGAGAAACTATTTGAACTTCAGTATCCCTGAATCCTGTCAGATGATGAGGTAAACTGCACATCCTGAACCTTTGAAGCCTGATATCACAGGATAGAAACAGGCTGAGAGAAGCAAAAGATCTAACGTTAGCTAATCCTGTCCGTCTGGACACAGTGTCCGCTCACTGCTGTCTGTATCACACTCAGGGTGATTCATCACTTCCTGTCGGCTGACACCTGCATGTGCTCAGTGCTCACACCTGCAGGTTTACACTGACAACACTGACAAACATTTCTCTGAGGTTTCAACCCAGTATTTGTCCCCCCCCCCCCCCCCCCCCCCCCCCCCCACCACACACACACACACACACACACACACACACACACACACAGACACACACACAGACACACACAGTGTTGTCCTACCTCATGGATGAAGTCTCCTATGTCTCCTGGGTGGGGGGCAGCAGAGCGGAGGGGGTACTGGTGGTCGTAGTGTAGGGGCCTCTCATCCAGACGTCTGATTCCCACTTTGACACACTCTGGCTCCAGAGCGTCAGGCTGCTGCAGCTGACTCAGGTCGTAGTCCTGAACACAAGCACACACATGCATGCACACACACACACGCACACACAGTGACACAGTGAGAGAGAGAGAGACATTCACATATTGGTGTCAGAGTAACATCACTCGTCCCTCTCACCATCCTTTGACCCCACTATTCATTGTGAGGACAATGACTACAAATCCACATCACTGTCCTTAGACCACATCAGCAACAGGACCCTCAGGTCTCACACTCACGTCATGACTGTGGGAAAAGAAATGATCAATATTCCTGTTAGATGACACGTACTATATCAAAGTACTGGACTAATGGACAGAGACCAGGTGCTGGAGCTTGATGGAGGAGGATCACCTATGTCCAGTGGATTCATCATCAGGAAACACATTGTGTGCTGCTGGTTGTGGTGTGTTACTGAAGCATCAGATACAGAATGACACATACTGACCTGTTGATGCTGAAATGGTGACGTCATGGCTGAACAGTGTTTACATCACACTGTTTAATTAGTATCTCCTGTTATTTTGGAGTTGTCATTACCAGCAGTCAGGTCATTACAAAGGACTGCTCTACAGTCTGATCGCTGACTGTAATGTGTTTATTCTGTGGATCACTGTTATCATCACACAGACACATAGTGAACGTTAGTCTGAGGCTGAGCATTATTTTCTGATGACAGGCAGGTTTTTATTACAGTTTGCTAAGAACCTGACTGAACTTACACACACTTACAGTAAATGGGTCTATCACCACCTTCATGGCCCATCTGTATTTAATAGCTGATGTAGTGAGAATTTCAGTGACTCTGATGCAATGTCTCCCATTTCTCCTACATCATCCGTCCTCAGGGAGAACTGAACCCGGCTCTAATGCTGTCTAATTAGCATCCACTTAGAGAAACACAGCCCGTCTTTCACCTTCTCTTACACAACACCAGCGCAGTGAGCAGGCAGAGGGGAAGTGTGTGTCATGGCCTCTGATCTGTTGGTGTTCAATGGTGGAGTGTGAGTCACTGCAGCAACCATTCAGAAACCATTTCATGCTCTCTGGTCTCCAGGGAAATTGACTGAAGCAGCCTTTTCTGGACAATAACAGCATGCTGTGGACTGACCTTGGACTTTGTTCACGATAATGGCCGACCAACAGAATACTTCTCACTAAAGAGCAGCTGAGAGCCCCGCTACTACCTGCAGGGAGGAGCGAAATGCTGCGTCCTTCTTGTATCTCTATACTTACAGGGATGAGACTGATTCGTCCTCTCAGGACTTTATTACAAGATCTGTACCAGCATTTCTCCAGTGCTGCTATAATTCAACTCCAGATCATGTTCCTGCAGCCTCAGCTTTATATTATATGTACATTTTAAACACCATGGTTTGCTTTGCAGAATGACTGGCAGTGATGTGAGGTACAACAAAACACAGCTGTTGCTCTATAGAAACTAATATATTATATTAAACTACATTACTAAACTACTGCATAGTTTACATATAACTGGACGTGGCCTCAGTCTTTTGGAGCTCCAACACTCAAAACATTTGTTCATTAACCCACAGCAGCCAGTTTTCTTCTTTCGTGACAGCTTTCTTCTCCAACTCTACACACCAACAACCTGCAGTACTGATACGTCCACAGAGACATAGACACACAGACAGCAGCCTGTCATGTACACACCTCCACAGTTTGCTGCTTTCTAAAATCTGAGTGGTGCTGATGGATGACATGAGCTGAAGTCTTCTCTCATAGTCTCCTGTCCTCCAGTATTTGACTGTGTTTCATTCTCCACCAATCAGAAGCCTGTGTTGGTATTTACCATTTACCTTGAACAATGACATTTACAACCATTAATACGCCTCTCAGGTCCCAGTAGTGTTGGTTATAGGTAAGGATTAGAAGATCTAATAATGTGAATGTGTGTGTGTGTGTGTGTGTGTGTGTGTGTGAGATAGTCTTTTTCTCCTCAGGTTAACTCTAATGCAGGCTACTAGTAGGAAACACAACATGAAGTCTAGTAGTCTTGTTCCTCCTCCCTAGGCTTGTTCCTCCATGTGTTGGATCATGGAGAGTGAACCATTAACTCACAGTCAAACACTAGACTGAGCTGGTATCAGCAGGTTTGTTAAATGCAGCTAATCCTCTCACTCTGTCAGACTGAGAGAGACACTCAACTGTGGCAACGTCATCACATGCAGTTACAGACACAGGCAGATTCAGACAGTCAGCTGTTAACACGGATCGTCTCATCACGGGTTGTTGCTCCCATCAGTGTCTGAGCCTCCGTGTGGGACGCTTCAGTTGGTGGCTTTGTGTTTTTTAAAACCTATTGAGTACAGCTCAAAGGTGTAGCTGCAGTATTTCTGGAGCATGCTGGACAGGTGACAGGTGTCATCGGCGCTGGGACCGACTGCAGAGTCATGTGACCTGGGAGTGAATGCTGATTGTTCCATTTCACATTGATGACAGGTTGATTGGTTTCTTGTCCAGTGTTAAATTGGCTTCAGTTACACTTTCATTGTCATGGTTACCAGTCGTTGCTGAGAAATTGGTTGAGTTTTGGTTAAAATACACATCATTATATGTTTGACACATTTCAGAAAATCTTCATTGCTCACAACATAAACATGTCTCTGCTGACAAATGTTTTGATTTAGGAGAAACTAAAAGCACTTTTCTACTCTTCCTGATAATTCCTGTTTTAACAGAACATCAGCTCAGTAGCAAACATCTGGAGCTGCAGTCTGGCTCCATCATGGAGGTTCAGCAGTCTGATAATGTCTAAATATAAAAAAAGTCAGAGCAGAAAGTCAGGCACATGACAGAGAGAGTCGTTGTGGGTGTATGTGATACAATGACTGAGATGTTACACTGAATATGTTCTGTCATGATCTGACTTCCTGTCAGGACTCTGTAGTTTTTCCTGTTTTATTTTTTAATCCCTTCCCTCACTTCCTGCCAGTGTCTCGTACGTCCGTGACTGTCAGTTTGTTCAGAGCCTTGTCTTTCCAGATTGTTATGTTTAAATACTGTAGGCTTTATGACCTGGTTCCTCCTGTTTTATCTAGTTTCCAGCTGATGCAGCTCCGGTTCGTGAACATGCAACCTTCCTGTCCAGAACCGACTGGCTTCCTGTCTGATCCTCAACCTGAATACCCTGAGAAGCCCCCTTTCCTGGGGACTTGTCTGGTCATTTTCTTTAGGTATCTAGGTACCTAGAAGGAAATCTGCTGGGTCTCTGAGACATCAATGCCCCGGCCTGCCCAACTCCACAAAGACTTAGCTGTAAAGCCTCATAATCAACACCCAGCTGGACCCTGAGTTGGCTGATGTTCTGTCTGTCCCTGCACCGGTGGTCCCAGCCAACATTTATCTGTTTCTGAGTCTAGTCCTAGCCATCAGGCCATCCGCCTGAGGTCTCCTGCTCTCTGGTTTCTCCAGCCCTGAGGTTGTTTGCCTCTGACCTCCAGCTCTATTCTTCAGCTCCCTTTCCACCTCTAAACATATTCAACTCTAAGTGGATGTACTGAGTGGAAGTAAAGGAAACATAAGCTCCATTATCATTTCAAGGCCACATTCAACTGATAACTTTACTTTGATGTTGTGTTGATTATACTGGTGTGTTGTATCATAACAGAAGCATAAATTAATTAATAGAAATGTCTAACTACCAAACTATAGAAGCCGAGCAGGAGACGGTCAAAGTCTTTGTTAGTGTTGGGCTGTGGCTATTTCCTGGAGCAGCACAGACCAGTACAGATCTGGCTAAAACACAAGATTGTATTTATGTGCTAATGGTGAAACAGTGCCATATGTCGTGGCAGGCGTCTGGTAGGTGTGTGCATGTTGTACATGTACAGTATAACTCCCCTCCTCTCACAGCCAGTGATCTGCTGCTGTATAAATTAAAGCACACTCTCAGTCTGGCTGTCTGGGTGAACGAGGGTTAAACTTCCTCCCAGCAGAAGTGCGGAGCAGCTTATGTGCTTCAGCAGAGGAGCAGTGTGGAGGGACACAGGAAATTGTTCTCCAACAGAAAGCAATTAATCCTGTTTCGAGGTCCTCTTTTGTGGTACACTTAATCTTTGCTGGAGGACAGATGATTGAAAGCTGCAGAGGAGCAGGGTGTGTGTCTGTCTGCCAACAGTGTGTCTTCTATGGTTTGTTCCTGAGACTGTGTGTGTGTTTGAATGTGACTGTGGGAGTGTGTGTGAGGGCAAGGAGGGGGAGGAATATCCAGTGCTGATGAACATGGGTGTAGAAGGTAAACATAGAGTTAACCTGTAGTCAGCTTAGCCTATTAGAAATAACACACTGAAGACATAACACATATAGAGACATATAGACATAGACAGCATGTGTGTGTACGTGTGTACCTGGTCCTCCTCTCCACCTCCCTCCTCGTCGTATTTGAGGATGTTGTCCCGGACGTCGTCCTCTGGGTCGATGAGGAGCTGCTTGGCCTGACGCTCCTTGTCCCTCCTCTTCATCCACATGACGAAGAGCAGCACCAGCACTGCAGGAGAGAAGTCACTGTTTAGCATGAGGGACAGACCAGGTCTCCACTCAACATCATTCAATGTCCTGGGGGTTTCTGAGCCACCTACTGACTCTGTGAAGGCGGAAACCCGAAAGGCTTCCATCACTGTAAAGAGGGAACACTCCTCTGTTCTTGGAGCAGTGACAGTAGAAAGTGGAGCCACAGAACAGCCAATGGAACCATCTGCTTCAGCCTGGTTCTTCCTCTGAGGAGCCTGAATGTCCTTGGCAGATATCCTGCATTCAGTCTTTTGATATGTGTGAAAGTTCTGTGTGAAAGTTTGTTGTAAAAGTGACATTTAAAAAGCTCAAAATAAGTTCAGCAAGTCCTCTGGGTACCATGGCAACGCACAGCTGATTTCATGACAGTGAAGTCATTAGTATTCCTGCAGCCAAAGCTAAACGTAGCCTGACAGTGGTGCTAGAAGGAAGCTCTGCATATAAAGGTCACTGTGGACAGTGATCTGCTCTGAGATCATATGAAAGTTTTTCAGAGGTGAACAGTTACTAACAGGAAATCTAATGGTGCTGAGGTAACAGGTACACTGCAGACAATGTGCTCTCCATAGACCCCGTCAACATGACTACTGAATCACTACTTAATTTCTGTGTCCTTACTTCTCCTCTCATGAAACATGTTGTGATGTTGTCTGCCAGTGAACACATCTGATTTGTTGGTAGATATTTATCAGTGTAGTAACAGCTGACTGTTTCTAATGCTGGCTCTTACATTGTAAAAATCAACCTAATGTCTTTTGTAAAGGAGGTTTCTAACTTGTTAGCTACAGGTGGGTCAGGTTAACCAAGTTAACTCTAACATGCATCAGTCTGGGGTTTCAGAAGAACAACTGCAGGGACCGAGTGATGATTAAAGAGATTGTGAGTTTTCTCTGCTGCTGAAGATGTTTTTTTGTCAGGAGCGGCTGGTGATGACTGTCTCTTACCAAGAGCTTCAGTCATCTTTGTGTTTATAAGACACGATGTTATAGTACATCCTCTAAGCAGCTACTTCTACAGTGAGTCGCTGTTGGTCACTTGGCTAGCTGGTTAGCATGCGAACTTCAGTAGAAGAGTTAACAGTGGTGTTTGTCTCCACCTCTGGAGACAGCTGTTGGTGAGTAAAGGAATTAAGTTTGATGCTCATCTCACAACGTTTCTCCTTGACTGGTAAGTAAACATCTGCTAGTGCTAATGTTAGCTATGTAGCAATAGAAAAACTTACAAATGGATCCTTGTAAAAAAAACCTTATAGGTAAACTAATTTAACTTTTTAACTTGAACTACTGGGTATTTTTTTCATTTGAAATAAGAATAGAAAATAACATGTCTGAACTGCTCCCAGCTCACGTCCACACTGGCACTGCTTTGTTTTATATCTCTACACTCGATTTCTACTGTATCTGTGTTCTTCACTCAGATGTTAACTACCAGCCTGGAGACCTGCTTCATTGTTATTAATAAGCCAGTGTGATCTCCTTACATCCCTGGTGATGGTCAGTTCAATACAACAAATCCTTTCATGTGGGATTGGAGTGTTTTAAGGAAACACTGCTTATTTTGACACAACTGGCAGGTTTTAAAAGTCTGTGCTCTTCATCATATTAATCTGTGAGGATTTATGAGACAGTGAACTCAGGGAGGGAGAGTAAACCCACACTGCTGCAACCGCACGGGCCAAAACACATTAGGACGCTGAGTGAAGCTCTGAGTGAGGACGATTTCAACCCTGGAGAGGTGATTTGAGAAACGGCTTATCACCATTAGTCAGGTTCTTCAGTGGAAGCAGCAGGGAGGTTGTCAGCTGGCAGCTTAGAGCGTCTCAGCCACACAACACATCCAGTTTAACACAACGAGACGCTGCCTGAGCCCAGCTCCACCACAGGTCTCCCTCCATCAGCTGCTCAGGGACTGAAGTCTACATGTGAACTGGTGCAGAACTACGAGGCTGCTGCCTCTCTGCTTTTCCTTTCTCCTCGTTTCTTTCTGTACTCTTCACAAAACAAACCTTCTCTCCAACTTTGCAAAGCTCCTAATGGTGTTGCCATAGCAACGGTCAAAGATTTGAACTGAAAATTCACCAAACATCACTCATTAAAGAAAAATACAGCTTTGCAGCTTGATGTAAGATGTAAGAGGAATCTGTCAAACCCTGCCTCACTCATAATGTTCATTATAATGTAGTAATGAAATACATTATAAAATGAACTGTGACAGCCAGTCTCCTGCAGCCTGAAGAGCTCTGTGTGTTAAAGGTCCAGCTTTATTCCAACTGTCTGATCAAACATTGTGATTTGATGTAAGAAGCTTCCAGCAGGTGAAACTCTGTATGAGTCAGTTCCAGATCCAGATCACTCTCCCTTACTTTAAAAGTGTGATGCAAAAATTGTGTGCAGCAGCAGGGCTGGGGCAGTAGGTATTTTGTACAAGTACTTGAACACTCATCCTTTGCTATTCAAAGTCTTGTTCTTTGTAATGTCTGATAGAGTAAATCCGAGTCCACATCATCTCTTACTAAGTGAGAGCTGAGCTCCTCGTCTGTCCACTCACCTGCAGTGTTCAGAAGAGCTGAGCTCTGTCACCAAGTGCTGCTTTTTAACAAGCAGATAATTCATAACAAACTGCAACCAGCTAGGGACAAGAGCTGGGATCTGTGCCTGGGCAGACCTGGACCTGACACGTGGTTGGTGCTCACTGCTGACTGCAGCTGCAACAGGAACACTGTCAGTACTCCTGAACTGAAGCCAGAATAAATGATAATGTTTATTTGGTACAAAACCAGCAAAAATCACATCATCGTCATTTTTATACTTTTTCAGTGAAAATAAAATGAAAACATTTGTCATAAATATCAAGGTATTTTTGTTCACATTGTGCAGCCATAGTCCAGGCCAAACAGAGTGTCATCCCGCAAGTGTGGTGTGTAAAGTTACCTATGATTTCTGTTTTTACCATTGTTGCCACAGTCTGTGATCTCAGATTTTATTGTGGTGAGAACATTTCTATCAAAACTGATCAAGCTGATGGGCTGAGCTGTAGGAAAACAACACAAGTGATAAAAAACAGTTTATCTTTGAAACTGGACTTTAACATACACCTCTCCTACACAGCAGATCACCTACAGTATGAGGTAACATAGATCCAACCTATGATGTCTTAAATGGTGCAACTTCCCTGACAAAACTGCTCAAAGCTTGACACACAGAGAACCTCGGTCCCTGGGGCCCCTGTGGTCTTGGGCCTCAGGGTAGGTGCCCAGTTTTAGTTATTGTCTCAGCACAAAATATTAAACACTGTTTCATTTCTTCACACTTTTATATTTATATTTTATATTATTTATATTCATTTATATATTTATATTTTCTACTGTTGAGAAATGATATTCTGTAGCTGTGTATTTTTCTGCTAAGTGCTACAGCAACATGTGTGTGTGTTGATGTGTGGGAGGTTCACCTAACAGTATGATGATACAGATCAGGATAGCGATGATGGCTCCGGTGCCCAGTCCAGCAGCGATGATTCGCTCCATGTCCACACAGTCTCCATGGTGATCACACTGGCAGACCTTGACCCTCAGGTAGGAGGTGTTGGACATCGGCAAGTTTCCAGAGTCTGTGATCATGACTGGAACCTCGTAGATGCCACTGGCCAGGGAGCTGATTCGCAGTCGAAGCTGGGCGTACTCCCCTGCAGGACGACAGGATGAAGATGGACGGACAGAGAGATGGAGCAGTTAATAGATAGACAGAGAGGCTTCATGCTCCTCCACTCAGGTACACTGGGGTATGTACGGGACTGCTCCAGTCTGCTAACGGTGGTCACTGGGGCAGCTGGGGGCTTTTTGACGGAGAGGAGAGTTCTGCATATTTTCCGCTACACACATATTTTTAAAACCTTACACTAAAGCCAAATCCACAAAAATCTAGTAACTTCCCAAACTACTGAAGTGAAAAGGCAAATTAATTGTCTAAACAGCTCCTGCTACAAAATACCAGTGGAAACAGATCATCATGAGCTGGGTACAAGTGTCGCAGTTCATGCGTGACGGTATAATGGAGCATGAGACTGGAGGAACTGGAAAACACTGCTGGGTACAAGGAAATCTGGACTACCTTTCTTATCCTGCGGGCACTGTGACCTGACCCAACGAGCGTCAGAAAATGGATGGATTTTTTCAAAACTGTATTAGCATAATTTTTACAGAGCTGACACCACAGACCTGTTTAATACTGTGAACAAGGCTTGTCAATATATTAGACTTGTTTTGCTTTAAGTTTCATGTCAAACGTTTGGAGAGTCAGGTCTCCTTGAAGTCACGTCCACTTCAAACCTCATGTGGCTCATTGTTGTGACTTAAATGTGAAATCTCCAGGGTCGAGTGTGTTTAAGATGGTTTACTGGAGCTTCAGTTACAGAAGATCAGGAAAGGTTTTTGGACTCTCAGTGAAAGACTAAATTCAACTGTAGCTGGTCGTCACCTCATGATACAGAACGACTATATAAAGAACATGGTTTTTATCTTGGGTCGATTCTCCTCTTAAAGCAGGAACAGGAAGTCATAGAGAGACATGTTCCCACACTGACCGTTGATGCGACTGAGTGTCCAGTTGCGGCGTATATCTGATGGACGGTTGGCCAGCTCGAAGGCGAAGGGTCCAGCATTGGGGTTCAGGTCTGGGTCACTGGCTGTAATGTTGATGGCGTTGGGATCTGGCCTCTCACACATTTCTACCTCAGGGGGGAACACGTGAGGAGCGTTGTCATTAATGTCCAGCAAATACATCTGAAGGGTTCCTGTCCCACTGGCAGGTGGGATACCTGCACGCAGAGTGAAAAAAAGTATTTTATTTCATTTATTAATTACTGAACAAACAATGCACACCACATCTGTAGGCCCAGTATGGTACAATCTTTGAGGGAACGATGTTCATGGCAGAAACTGTTTTCCTCATAAACCTGGAGAGGAAATGAGAGTACAGATTTAAACCCTGGTAAGAGCTGCTCATTACACCCACAATAAACCTCATAATAAAATCTGTCTGTGGGTTTCACTAGAGAAATTGGTCTGAGGGTGATTAAAACCAAAAAGGCTGATTCCCTTGGGTTCTGGGCTGATTACTGTAATGTTACCGGCGACAAGCAAATCAGATCATTAGACATCATGTGTACAAAGTTTGTATTTTGGCCTGGAAAAGGAAAACAGGCTGGAGCACAATGACGTCTGTTTATTTAGTGGCAATCTGTCCATAAGATGTGACTGTGTCTGATGACAAACAGACATGTTGGTCTGATGGAAACACCAGAGGAAGGTTCAGACCAACAGGATTCATCCCCCTGGTGGAAAATCTGGCCTACAGACAGTGACCTCACAATGATGTCACATTAGAGGCCACCAACATCAGTGGAGGATCAGCCTTTTCCTATAAAACCAACGTTGAGTGTCTCCTACTAACAGGTTCTGTGTGTGTATCACAGCCTGATGTCTCTCACTCCTCTGAGCTCCACTGTTTCCAAACACTATTAAAGCACATCAGTGAGTCTCACTGTGTCACATGTTCCTTCATCACCATGAACACACACCGCACATACGTTCTGCTGCCCCAAATACTCACTAGAGCACCTAATGTGGATTAATCCGCAGCTGGAAATAGTCCCCAACAAATGCTCTATTTCCTCCTGTTTGAGTAACAAATAAGTAGTAGTAGTAGTAAAAATTAAACTATGTATTTCCAATGAAGTTTTTTCAGGGAGTACTGAAATATAAACACACTGTTGGTTTTTTAATGGTTTTTTTTGACAGTAAAAAAAAAAAAAGGATCAATGACTTTATCCTTTCAGTGAATGTCAGGTTTCGTATAGTGACATCTCACAAAGCTCCTTCTAAATGGTAGATGTTTGGATGCATGTTGCTAAGTGCTGCTGCAGAGCATGAGCACTTTATTCCTCACAGGGACGAGTCCACTGCATCAGTTAATTGAGAATGATATGGGTCCTCTGCTAATCTCCATGGACACAGTGTAAACTCCAGTGAGCTCAGTAACAGTAGGTCGCTGTTGCACATATGGTGACAGCAGAGAAACTGCAGACATGTAACCTTGTGCACAGCCTGTGTTTGCTCTTTGTGTGAGTGTGGTCAGTATCAGTGAGGATGGGCTAACAGTCAGTTAGCAGGAGGCTAAGAGGACAGTGATGCCTCTGTACAGAGAGAGAATGATGGAGCTGCTGCTGAATGAACATTCCTCTTCTACTATTTTCCACTTCGAACAGAGAATCCTTTTCTGTGGCTGTGAGCAGAGCTGTGATCACAGGGGGAGACTCTATGAATCATGCTGAATGAACAGGAAACCATCTCCATTAGAAGTCAGTAGGACTACTGTGTCCTATAAACCCCTGATCAGGACATTTGATTGCAGGAATACAGAGTTTACAGTACAAGTCTGTACAATCTGTTGTTTACATTACAGGAAGTCCTCCTCTTTCCATCATGTGGAATAAGAGAATGACTTCAGGTCAAACTCATGACATGTTCCTCCACCACCAGACACAAAAGAGCCAAACCTCCTCCTTCCATCAGAGGTCACAGTGTTGCTCTGATGTCCTACTGTTCACTACAACACTGCTGATCAGACTTTTTTTTTAAAAAAACTTCACTCTAGCTTTACCTGGAGGAAACAACAGACCTAAACACACACTGGGTGATAGAGACAATTCTATTAATATTTATGTTATAATTAATATTAATATTGTTATTGACATGTTTTTCTTTGATAATTTAATTCCATTGAATGATTGTAATTGTGCTTTGGCAACACATTGAAAAAGTCATGCCAATAAATCCTGTTGAATTGCATTGAATTGAAAATAAATTATTCAATTTTTTGCTGGGGACCCTCAGGAACCCCCTCAAGGACCCCAGATCCCACTTTGAGAACCAGTGCTCTATAGAACTGGATTAAAGATATCAGATTTGTTTGGATTATATCTAACTCCACCCACAATCACAGAAGTTTGTTCCTTATTTCAGTCAAAACTCACACTGGTGTCATTTTCAAACTTGTACTTGTATTATTTTTATTGTATCATATTGTATATTTATTTGTATAATTGCATTTTTTATTACAAAAGGGAATAAGATGTTCAGTGGCGTTTAGAGTGATG
Organism: Seriola aureovittata; assembly: GCF_021018895.1. Classification (NCBI taxonomy): domain Eukaryota; kingdom Metazoa; phylum Chordata; class Actinopteri; order Carangiformes; family Carangidae; genus Seriola; species Seriola aureovittata. Next base: position 30,112,052 of record NC_079369.1, read on the forward strand.
ATTAGAAATGCTCTTCAAGCCTCTGAGTGGGCGGGGCCTGGGTATGTCTTTATCTTTTTGATTGACAGCTAAGTTGTTAGAGACACTGTAAGCAAACTGTAGTTCCGCATTTATTTCTAAGTGTTACTGAACAGTAAGAAGACACCATTCCCAATCTAAAATGATTGATGTTGAGATTAACAGTTAAGTATTTAAAGTCTAAAGATAGATGTCCATGTGTTGTTATAATTATGAAGCAGGTCTAGATTCTATATTAATACTGTGAAAGTATCAAAGTACTCAGTCCACAGAGAAATGCACACAGCCTGAATTCAGAAACTGCTCCAGAGAGAAGCCTACGAAAGGAGATGTAAAACTACACTGAGATGGTCTTTGTTTTTCAAAACCACAAATATATCTTTTTATGGATCAACACTTCAAATATAACATAGGAAAAGAGGAAAATATGGAGCTTTTAAACTGTTCACTGTGCAGCAGCTGACTAGTTAATGAGCCATCAGGCTGCATTCAGAGTCTCATCTCTGTGGTGGATGTTTGGTCACTCATTCAGAGGAAGAGGATGAACAGAGAGCAATGTGAGCTGGAATGCTCATGTGGATAGTGATTCTCTCTGAATGTGAGGCTGCTGTCAAACTCTGTCACCATCAGATAATTATAGAGTGCTGACAGCTACTGCATGTAGCCACAGAACCAACAGGGACAGAGGAAGTCTATAAACTGTAGCTGAAAGAAACAAATTGATTTGGTTTCTGGACCTTTCAGGATCTCTACAGTATCACATCCTCTCTGTGGTGACAGTGAGCTGGGACCACCAAGACCTTCAGCACAGCTCTGTGATGTGATAGTTGTGTTGTTGTGTTGCTGCTGTGCTCTGTGCTGCATTGTTTGATGTCTGTCTGTAACTGTACTGTCATGTTGATGCCAGCTGTCATGTTGGAGGAGGTTGCTCTCGGCTGCAGTCATGGTCGACAGGTTGGAGAGTCTAGTATCGCCGCTAACACTCAGCTAACGTGGAGCCACATAAATAAAAGAGGTTGCTGTCAATATTATAGATGCTGTTACATGGAGCAATATTGCTAGTTTAAACAACCCCCTCCTAAGAAAATCAAGTGTTCGATCTTGTCTTGTCACCTTGTGGGGTTGGGGGGCGGGGGCTTAATAAACCTGAAACCTTGTCAGTACAGAGGGGGAGAGTTAGCATTAGCACAACCACTAACACTGTGTCAGCCACTGCCAGTTCCAAGCTAACATACAACATAAACAAATAAAAGATGCTAACTACGCTAACCGTTCTGATAGGTCTGCTAGTCTCTAGTTCTGGTCTCAGACTCCTCATCTGAGTCTGGGTCTGACTGAGGCTCAAACATGTGGCTGAGTCTCTCTGATGTTTAATCCTCTAACCATCTTGATACTCTGCTCTTTCACCTGCTCACCTGGAGCAAGCAGGTGGTGGGCGGGGCACAAGGCCTGATCCAGATTTCTCAATCAGGAAGTAAGAGGAGATGATTTAAATATGAATCATAGCAGAGAATTTTACAGAGTTTAAAACATGACTGGAGGAACTTTAACTACATTTCCCAGAGTTCCAGTAGAGCAGCCATTTTCACAGTCATGTTTTCAGTAGTGAGCTATAGTAGATAAATGTTATGATGCTGTGTTTTATTCTCTCGATCTTCTCTAATGAATTGGTTAGAAAACTGGGGTGTAAAAATGTGTTGAATATATTCTATAGCAGTGTGTTAGCTCATAGCCTCACAAGCTTTTGTTCCCAAACAATGCAGCCAAACTGCAGACTCTGGACTGAGACACTAACTCCACACTACCAGCACGACTGCAGTTATTGAGAGAGCAGTGAGCTGTGTGTGTGTGTGTGTGTGTGTGTGTGTGTGTGTGTGTGTGTGTGGCAGGGGGGCGGGGTCACTGCAGAACACCAGCTGGTCTCACCGTTATCAGAGGCCATGAAGGTGACGTTGTACAGGTTGTTCTTGACGTAGGGAGACTCTCGGTCGAGGATGGCAATGGTCGAAATCCGGCCGTTAACTGGGTCAATCTCCAGCCAGTTGGCAGGGTCATACATCTTGGAGTACCTGGATTGTGAGTGAGAGAGAGAGGCAGCGTGAGAGAATGGCACAGAGAGGCTTCTTCATCTACTGCCTGGATCCAGGCCAAGCTGCTGGAGGGGGGTGATGTATGGAGGCTGCGGCAGTCTCATTCATTTACTCCTGCTGGAAATGACTCTGCCTCTAACAGACTTCTACATTATATCAGAACATGTGTTTATTTGTGAAAATACTTGATCTTGAATCGTAAACAACAGCACGAAGCTTGGGGATTTATCTCAACAGGATTTACATCAGTACAAATAGTCACATTTCAGACAACACTGAAGAAACAGGCGACATGAAGCAGCCATGAGCAGGTGATATATTCTGTCTGTTGTTAATTGGTGAGATAAAGAATAAGTGTACAGGCAGCAGCTACTGCGCAACACAAAGCAACAGAAAAGAAAAATCAGACACCAAAACGCTCTCCCCGGCCCGCTCCACAGCACACAATACACTCTCTTTATCTGTGTCAGCATGTGTGCACTCGCATGTTTTTGTGAACAAAGTGTGCGTCCACTATTGGCTGTTGCTAGGCTACAGAGATTTCAGCACTACATTTAGAAACAAATAGTGGGATGCAAAAGAAAGAAGGCTGGGGACAGAAAGCAGCAGTCCTACAGGCTCTGCTGGTCGTTGAGCTGCTAGCTCAGAGCTGCTGGAGCTGGAGACACAGACTCCACACAAATCATCCAGCTTTTATCTGAGAGCGAGGCTGCAAAGAACAGCATGCAGCAAAGGCAAACATTCACCCCACAGCCCAAATGAAATTATATAATATAATCATCAAATACAGTCAGTGAAGCCTCTGGACCTGGACAGCTCCACATCATCAAGGTGTTTATCAAAGTATCATCAAACACCAAAGTAAATCTACTACACAATGAACACAGACAAAGAAAATCCATCTTTTTACACCTAGACTGGCCCCCAGTCCAGAGGGAGGTGGTGATGCACCTGAATGCACCTGCAGGGATAGTATACTATGATCTGTGATTGTCATTATTTTCAGTTTAAAAACATTTATTAAAGATATAAAAGTTTCACACATATAAAATGTAAGAACACAACATGCACATTCCTCAGTGTATGATACAGGCTGTTAGACATCTATATTAAACTTCATGTTCGTCCATCTTCGTCCATTCATCCATTATATGATACATATAGAATAGAGATGGGATATGTGAATATCAGTCTTGGCGATCACCTCTACCTCTTGCACTCAATTATGGGCCCCATATCTTCCAGAGTACATCTAGACTGTAGATAAACTGCTCATAAGAGGCCATCTTAACCAGCTTGTCTCTCCATTCATTAACACTGACTCACTCTTTTGATTTCCAATACTTTAACACTATTCTGCTACCTGTTATTAAGGCTGGTTTCACCCAGGAACACTGGCAAAATACCCAACATGCATCATGCTGGATTCACAATGAGACTTGTGTCTAGTATATTCATAGTGAGTAAACTATGTCTAACCAGAAGTCATGAACCATTTCACATTCATATAGCAGATGAGACAGTGTGACCCTGTTTCTGTTGCATCTCCAACATCTATCATCCTTCCAAAGCCCAAACTGGACAGTTTTGATGGAGTCTAATAATTTCTATTCAGTATTTTAGTATAAAAGATAAGGCATGGCTCCATGGACACCAGTTCTGCTCATCCTCCTTGGACATGGTTGCTCCTCTCAAAACTCAGGTCCACTGCCAGAATCTACCCATGGATAAATGATGGGATTAGTATCCACAAATAACATGTAGAGAGGCTGAGGACTCTGCTCAAACAGCTGCTACCTTCATACGACTGTGAAGAAGACTTAAAGGGGACCAGTTTCTCACAGCTAATCTCTCCTGTTTTCTACCATCCATCAGCCTGTAACCTCTCCTCCACCTCCTGCTAATGCTGCTTCTGCATCTCAGGGCAAATATCAGTCCTCCTCCTCCCTCTACAGTGGACCTGCCCTGCCCCTTCCTCACAAGCTTTTAAAGAGTTCATGGTCAGGACATGAAATGAGTTTAAGGATGCAAAAGGCCACTCATTACTCCTCCCGCCATCACACTATCACATGGACAGGAAACAGAGACAACAGACCAGCTGTTAGCTCGTCACAGATACGTACTTCCAGATCATGGGTCAGTCCAGAGGATCCACTGAATGGACATAAGGCAAACTCAAAGCCCTGCACACTCATCCATTCACTCACACATTCATGCTATACTTTGTATTAAGGTGTCAGTTAATGGGTAAGGACTTTATAAAAGAAGCTTATTAATATTATTATGTGTTAGAAATATTATATACGTGTTAATAAAAGCATCGTACACAAATGTCATTCAAATGACATTCATTATCAGAAACTCGTTAACAGTATATAGACTGATTAAGAAAAGCCTAAAGAGTCTCTTATTTTGTATATGACAGCATTACAAACACATTTGTTCAGTTTAAAAAACGTATGTCGTTAAACCTTTACTAAGACTTTTTTGTTGCTTTTTTAAGATTAATTCATACTTTATTATGTATTTATTAACAGTTACTTTGCTTTTTGCAGCTACTGGATATAAAATAAGAACAATGTCTTCTTCAGGTTAATAAATCTTTTACGGGCCAAAGTCTCACCAATGAAAATGAGGGTGTCACCATTGCTGGGTAGTTGCTGGGATACAGCCCCTGTAGATCTGACTAGGAAACCCTGCATACTCAGTGAGTGCCACATGTTGTCAGTTTATTTCTTTCTTCCTTTTTCCTCAGTGGATAGTGCATGATGAACAGAGTGAATGTGGATTATATATGTGAATGTGTTTTAGTTGAGTTGTAAACAGTAATTGAGGATTATATCATGTCATATTGTGGAGATGTTACAGGTGTTGTAGGACACAATCAGTCTGAATTCATCATGTTCAACCATTATATGAATGTTTAACTGATTTTATTTGATCTGTAGATCATGGTAATGGTATCATTTTACTTTGTTTGTTTGATATTTCATTTATGCATCCAGTGAAGGTTTATTGCAGACCACTGGTGGCACCACCCACTCCACCATCAGTGAACTCTGACAGTCACAGAGGTTCAGACACGCACTGTATAAATAGATAAAATATTGTAACCGAGTCCAAGGTTACCTTAAATTCTTAATAATAAGCTGATTCTCTCACTGACAGTTACCTTAGAATTAATTCCAATAAATCAAAGGCTGGTTTCCAGTGAGGGTCTTACCGGACAGTTTGTCTCATGAAGCGGTCTGGGTCCTGGGCAGTGAAGGTGGTGAGCAGAGACCCGGCAGGCAGACCCTCCTCCAGTTTGATGGACTTGGGGTTGGGGCTGAACTCTGGACTCTCGTTGATGTCCAGGATGCGTACGGAGACGGTTGCCGTGGACTGGCGAAGCAGGTGGATGCCTCGGGCCAGCGGGACCTCATTCTCCGCCTCCACTGTCAGCATGAAGGAGCGGGTCAGCTCAAAGTCTACTGGCTGTATAGAGAGAGCGCGAGGGGGGTGGCGGGGTGTGGGGGTTAACATGGTCCATGAAATTCAACAAGTCAAGAACAAACTTTCACACTCAGAGATATTTGCTTCCTGTAGATCCTCACAGAACCTGCCTGAAAACTACCTTTGTTCACTGAACTTATTATTAGTCTGATGACAGTGAAAACTGGAGCGGTGGTTATTGTAGTTGAGCTACACTCTGTTTCACATCTGGTTTGACTTTGGGCCTCTGGATCTGGGTCCTTCTGCGTCTTTCTTCTCCTGGTCCTGGTCTCCTGGTAGTTAGGGATGGGTACCGAAACCTAGTATCAAACAGGCCCTGGGGCTAAACTTTTAAAGAACAGAGTATCGATAAGCTCCAGCGTTATCGGTTCTGCTTTCAGTACTTGAGAAATTAAGACTCTCTCTCTCTCTCTCTCTCTCTCTCCCTGTGTGAGGGGCGCCAGAGCACAGTGCAGCACAGAGACACAAACCCTGCTTTTAGTGTCAATGGCAGAGAGAGCTAAACGTTTTTTAGTGTGGTTCAGACTTTTGCATGTGAGAGCGGAAACATGAGCGATCTCACACAGACGGAATAGTGTACAGTTTACAGTTTTCGACCAACTAGCTTGTAGTTCATCCGTCCTTGTGTCATGTGTGTTCTGTATGCTGCAGCCTGGAGCCACATAGCCATAACCAATAGCCATCTGATTGCTATGGCCACGTTCTTTGTTCATTTGTTAAGCAATGCATGAGAAAATAAGCAATGTTAACTCTGTTCTTCATTTGTTTTGTTTTTTTCTTACAAAAGTACCGCTGAAGTTCCTGATCGGTTAGTGGTCTCAATAAAAGTAGTAGTACCGTTAAATTCTTAACGATACCCGTCCCTACTGGTAATGAAAATAATATGGCAGCAAACAATACTGACTCAGAGCCTGAGGATCACACTGTTAAATGTAAGTATTGTGTTTCAGCTCAGTTCAACCGCTAAATGTACAACTGTTAAAACCAAGGGTCTTAAAATCCCACCTTGACCACGGTTAGCAGGCCCTCATTGGTGGTGGGGTCAGTGGGGATGGAGAAGCGTCCCGTGGGATCTCCAGCGATGATGCGGTACACAGTGCTCCAGGCCGGAGTATGAGGCTGGTCTTTATCTGTCACTGTCAGGTTAGCTACGATCACATTCACCCTGTTCTCATGGACCTCCCCGAAGAACTGCCACAGAGAGAGAGAGACAAACAGCCAGGCGGAGAGTGAGAGAGTGAGACAGAGAGACAGATGGAGAGACATACAGAAAGACAGACAGACAGAGAGTGAGTGAGCCAGACAGAGAGACAATTCGAGAGACAAATAGAGTCAGACAGACAGACAGGCAGACAGACAAACAGTCAAAGAGACAGACAGACAGACGGCATCAGTATGTCAGTGTAATGAACTGAGACCAACATGGACACGATGTCCTCTGTCTCTCAGCAGCTCAGTTCTGCTGTTTCCCAAAATAAAGACCACATTTCCCATAAGCACTGCTCCTCATGTCCAACCTGCTCAGTCAAACTGAGGCATAAACACACTGGATGTTTCACTGGCTCTCTGCTCCTTCACCATCTGCCACTGCCAATAAATGCTCACAGCTTCAGTGCTGCTTCATAGCCATTAGATTCCCCCTTAGAGTGTGTGAGTGCGTATGTGTGTAGCGTGTGTGTGTGTGTGTGTGTGTGTGTGTGTGTGTGTGGACCTACTGTGTCTGTGGTGAATTCAGGGGGGTTGTCGTTGACATCCGTGATCCTGATCACAGTGGTGGCAGTGTTAGACAGGCCATACGTGGGGTTTCCCTCCATGTCAGTTGCCTGGATGATCAGGGTGTACTGGGTGACTTTCTACAGTCAGACAGAAAACAGAGAGGGTCGTCATCATCATCATCATCATCACCATCATCATCATCATCATCATTATCATCACCACCATCATCATCATCATCATCATCATTACAGTTCAAACATGGCAGCACAGGTAATAGTTGATGTAAATGTAATTAAACTGTGTGTCTCAGCAGCATCACAGCTGATGACTCAGTGTTAACAACAGTGTTCAGAGAGAAAATGACTGCAGATGTAATGACATAAATATAATGAGCTTCTTAATTCAAAAGCAGAATAGGATCAGTTCAATGACAGAAACACAGTCGAGTTAAACCTCATTTAGTGTGAAAGACTTTTAATATAGTCAACATATTTTAAATGATAATTTAGATTAATTACAGTTCATTTGACAGTCCCTTCTTGTCTTTGTTTTTAAACCTGTCCCATGCTGAGGTCACATGATGACAGATCTCCATAACAACTAAGTAAACTCTATTTGCAGTCAAAGACCTTGAGATGTGGTTGAAAGCTCATTGTGTTAAACCAGTAATCCTTCAAGGTTCAGTGTGAACAGTGTTGCATGAATGAATACAGAACGACAGAATTATTTAAGATGAAAGAATGTGTTCATTTTCTGAAGCTTCTGCAACAACCTCTAGAGAAGCAGAGGGCAGAACGATCTACTGAGCCGTCTCTGCAGGAAACCCTGCAGGCTGCACTCACAGGCTGAGGAGCAGCTGCTCCATATGGGGTTAGGGATGAGCCTCACACATGTCCACACAAACACACAAATACACACACACACACACACCTCCCGATCCAGGCCCGCTGCCACAGTGATGATGTCACCAGTTTTGTTGTTGATGGTGAACATGTTGGAGGAGGGGCTCTGGGGATTCTGGGAGAGGATCTTATACCGCAGCATCCCATTGGCAGTTTTTGGATCATCTTTGTCCACTGCTGTCACTGTCATCACAAAGGATCCTGGGAACACAGCAAGACAACAGACACGTCAGTGAGGAGGGATTAAATTAGTTTGTTAGACGTATGTGTGTGTGTGTGTGTGTGTGTGTGTGTGTGTGTGTGTGTTTGTGTGTGGGAGTGTACCTGGCTTGGATCCCTCAGGTACAGAGCCGTTGAAGGTAGTGTGTGTGAACTCTGGTCTGTTGTCGTTCTGGTCGATGACGTTGATAACAATGTCGATGGGATTCTCCACCTGATTCCCATTCAGGTCCACAGCGTGGGCTCGCAACTGCACACACACACACACACACACACACACACACACACGGGTTAAGTGTGCAGCTCCAAATATCAGCTTCATGCTAAAATGCTGATGTTTAGCAAGGATTGTTTTCTATTAGCTTGCTGACATTTGCTAATTAGCAATGAACACAGGCTGCTGGTGATGTCACAGTTTTGTAGATATTAAACCTAGATCCAGGATCTGAGCTACTGGAGGAACGGGATGAAAAGTCAGGGTCTGATTGAGGTTACCTCAGCTCAAAGATGAAAACTTAAAATCATCACAACTACTTAATCAACATCACTCTTTACAAAACAAATGATTTCAGTTTTTATGTAACTTGAATAAACATAATGAAACTGAAAATCCAGCAGCAGGCCTCAGAGTATTTATTCAGTATCACATGGTCAGACATGTTGAATAGAGCCACAGGTCTGGACCCTTGATAAGTCATTCCTTTGCAGTAGATGTAGCATCTGTACCGGCTCTCAAAGAGCCAAAGCCCCTCATGAATAAACATGGGGCCAATCTCAGCTCCCAGTTCTGACAACTACATCCAATCACATGCATATTCATCAGACGGCTTTAATGCAAATCAGGCTGCTGCAACTCCAGATTTCCACTCCCCTGTGTGAGTGGTGTGTGTGCATTCCTGCAGATCAAAAGGTTAGACTGTGCTCTCTCAGGTGGATGTGACTGTATTAGATATAGTGAGCAAACAGGCAGAGTCTCTTTAAACACTGACTCCTTCATCTCTGTGCGTGAGACAGGATATATCCAGGAGAGAACGACAGCACAGATGAAAAATAAAAACAGCTGCTGACATGGTGATAGCAGATTCACAGGAGGGAAATCATCTGAGATGTGCTCACTTCCTCAGCACACACTGTGTGAGTGTAACCTGCATTCTACAGTTCAGAGGCATTTGGACAGTTACACATTTGTTCTTCAGGCTCTGAGCTTCAGCACATTTTAAAAGTTTAAAATACAATAATAGATACCACATTAAAATGCAGAGTCAGTTAACGTCAACATAAAACAATGTGGGAGACACACGCTCTTTAACAAAGAACAACTCTGCACAAAAGTTAAAAGGAACTGGACACCTGGGGCCAGTTGCTCAAAACACCTTGAGTTTTCTGCTTAAGTACAACAATTAAGGTTTAATTTCTGTTTAGCTAAAGGAGTTACTTAAGGATGTTGAACAGAATCTCTTAAGAGGTTTCCTTAGTGAAGGAAAAGTAATTCACTGCAGTAAAAAAAGATGCTACAGTGGTAAAATTCTACTGTTTCCATGGCAACCGCTTGTTTGCTGGCATTAGCTTGTGATACGTGTTTGTCACTTCTGGCAAGTTGGTAACATTAGAAGAAGTGAGTAACACAGAATCATTAAGGGTGTTCACCCACTCTTCTTAGGATTTTCAAGCTTCTTCATTTATCAGAGCTACCTTTAGTAGTTTTCTTACTTTGATCCCGCTTTTTTTTTCTTTTACTACTTAGTGTGATTTCTTCTCGTATTACACTGCACAAGCAAGTGCAGCAATGGGTGTTTATACTTTTACAGTCGTGTTTTGCCTCTTGCTATTTTTTGAACTTTTTGATGCAACGTCGGGAGACTCACTCTACCACGGACCCATTATTTACACTCGGGACCAGCTGTTAGCTGTATCCCACACACCCCTTCACTATGCTGGGCGGCCAGAGATCCCTGAGGAGATCCAGAGAAGCGGGAAAAAAACGGTGATGGAACGGTGAAACAAGATGGAAGAGCTTACTGCGCTAACCCGGCTTCAGAGAGAGTTTCGTGAGTGTAGCATCATGTGCTTCACGGAGACGTGGCTGAGTGAACTTTCTCCCGACTCACATGTCACACTGGACGGATTTCAACTGGTACGGGCGGACAGGAAAACCACGGAGTGCGGTAAGAAGAAGAAGGGAGGAGGGGTTGCTGTGTTCGTTAATGAGAGATGGTGCCACCCTGGACACATCAGTGTCAAGGAACAACTCTGCACTAGAGACTTGGAGCTGTTAGCGGTTAGCATGCGGCCGTACTATCTCCCGAGAGAGTTTTCACATGTCATTGCGGTGACTGTGTACACCCCCCCCTCGGCCGTCGGCGCTGCAGCCACAGACCAGATCAATAGTGTTGTCTATCAACTCCTAAACCAGCAACCCCATTCCCTCCTCCTCATCTCTTGAGACTTCAACCACACGTCCCTGTGCTCTGCTCTTCCTACCTTCACCCAGTATGTGGATTGTCACACCAGGGACAATAAAACTTTGGACTTGTTGTATGCTAATATCAGAAATGCATACACCTCATCCCCCCTCCCCCCGCTGGGACGCTCAGATCACAACGTCCTTCATTCCAGCAGCTGTCAGACTCCACAACTCCTGCTCTTCCTGACTATGTGCAAACTTGCACTTTCTCATGTACATATCGTGTGTATTGTGTATATTGTATTTATTAGTGTATATTTGGTATATTTTTGTTGTATATTTCCATAGATGTTTATTCTATAGATGTTTATTTCTCTGCTGTGGTAAATGAATTTCCCAGTTGTGGGATAAATAAAGTTAATCTAATCTAATCTAAGGTTCTTTTGTGTAACGGTTTAACTGACTTCAAGTGATTCCTTAAGTGTAAGATTGAGATAACAAGAAAACCTTGAATACCTTAGTAAACATTTTAAGGAAACCTTAAGGAGACGACTTTAGGTTGTTTTATGCATCTCTTTTTATTTTAAGTAAACCTTAACTCAGACCTTAAGGAAAATTTTAACTTAAAGAATGTTTGTAAATGTTTGCTGTGCAGCTGTGATGCTGTTTCAACACAAAGAGCTCAGTGAGAGGTGTTGGCGCGTGTCAGTGTGAGGAGTGAAGAGGTGACTGTGCAGGTGGGGAAGATGATGAGGTTCAACAAAAACAAAAATCAACAGTTGTGTATTTTTCTATAAAAAATGTGTTTACAGGGAAACTGGAGAATACAAAAGGAATTGGTCGACTGAGTCCTGAGGATGAAAGAAAAAAAACTTGTATGGCTATAAAACAGGTGAAGAAGACTTTCATCATCAGTGATGAAGAGAGGAATCATGACCAGAAGCTTCAAACACACAGAGGCTGCAGCTCACACAAACAGTGTTCAACTTTTCTCTAAATGATATGATGCAGGTGATTTTATATATTTTTTCCTTCTGTCCTTCTGACAGACAGTGTGCACATCCGTCTGTGTGTGTTGCTCTGAGTTACTTGTTCCTTCATTAAGAGGAATGTGATGCTGTAGTTTATTTAGAAACAGCTCCACATTACTTCCACAGTCTCTGGAGAGCACTTCCTCTACGGCCACCGAGCGTGATCCAGGGCATGCTTCTGTTTGCGCTGCTTCTCTAACTCTGTGCTACAGATCACAACATTTGAGTGTCAGACTTTTTCAGTTATAATGTCTGGGACAGAGTGTGATTGACATGAACAGTGTGAATCTATTTCTGATGTGAGATGGTTATTGAGAGGAGGAAACAGGAGAGATGTGCTGGGAGGGAAAGAGTGAGAGCAGCACAGATACTAACTCTACCCTTCGACACTACACTGAGGTTCTCAGGTACACTGTTTTAGGTTTGAGCTGCTGATGTCAAACATGAAGCTGAGCTCTGCTGTCACATGTAGACTGTCTTACATGAAAGTTGGAGATGTGTTCTCTGTCCAGAGGCTTGGTGACGGACAGCTGGCCTGAGATGGGGTTGATGATGAAGATGCCGGTGGGAGGCTGGTCAGCCCCAGGGCCTGTCACACTGTAGCGCAGCATCCGGTTCTTGTCTCGGTCTGAGCGGATCTGAAGCAGAGAGAGAGAGGGGAACAGTTCACAGTTCATGCACTACACACAGGACAGAGCTGGGTCCTATATCAGAGGAGAACATCAACTTCATGTGCTCACTGTGTCATCTCCTGCAGCTTCTGTCAGTTACTCCTGGTTTAAAGGTAAAGACAGAATCAAACACAAGAGCAGCTGAACTGTGTTAGTCTGACCTGGATATGTCTGTGTCACCTCAGGCGGGAACAGGAAACACTCAGCAAACGATGCACAGTGATATCCTGACAGTGGTATCCTGCACAGTGATATCCTGACAGTGATATCCTGACAGTGGTATCCTGCACAGTGGTATCCTGACAGTGGTATCCTGACAGTGGTATCCTGCACAGTGGTATCCTGACAGTGGTATCCTGACAGTGGTATCCTGACAGTGGTATCCTGACAGTGGTATCCTGCACAGTGGTATCCTGACAGTGGTATCCTGACAGTTTTATACTGACAGTAATATCCTGACAATGATATCCTGCACAGTGGTATCCTGACAGTGGTATCCTGACAGTGATATCCTGACAGTTTTATCCTGACAGTAATATCCTGACAATGATATCCTGCACAGTGGTATCCTGACAGTGGTATCTTGCACAGTGGTATTCTGACAGTGATATCCTGACAATGATATCCTGACAATGATATCCTGACAGTGATATCCTGCACAGTGGTATCCTGACAGTGGTATCTTGCACAGTGGTATTCTGACAGTGATATCCTGACGATGATATCCTGACAACGATATCCCGACAGTGATATCCTGCACAGTGATATCCTGACTAGGGTTGTCACCAGAACCGATACTTCGGTACCAAGTTGACACCACGTGGCAAAAAGCGGGACAGTACCCAGTACATAGTATTGTTTATTTTAAATTCTTGAAGGCTACATGCCACTTTGTTTTTTGTTTTTTATTGATATTTTTCAATAAAGGAATGAAAGAGAAAGTACATGGGATTTATTGTGTGTGTGTGTTTTTTTTTTTTTTTTTTTTACCATGGTAAAAATAGATATTCAGAATCGTGGAATTTCACTGGTATTGGTATCGACTACTAAAGTTCTGGTATCGTGACATCCCTAATCCTGACAGTGATATCCTGCACCGTGGTATCCTGCACAGTGATATCAGGTCTAGGTTCTAGGTTCTATTGTGAAAGTATCAAAGCGCTCAGTCCACATATTGGATCATTCAGTCAGCCAATCAGAAGAGAGGTTCAGAGTCTCTCTTCTGATTGGCCCACTGACTGTTGTTACTAGATGTAAGACTATATGTAAGATGTAGAAAGATGTAAAACTACATTGAGATGGTTTTTGGTTCTTAAATCCACAAATATATCTTATGGATCAACACTTCAAATAAAACACAGTAGAAGAGAAAATATGGAGTTTAGTATTACAACGTAGACCTGCTTTATAATCAAAAAACAGATATCTACCTTTTTATTATATGGACCTTTAATGTGCACAGTATCTGATTTACTGTAAGGTTAACAAGCAGTCTCATCCCTATCAACACCATCTACTGCTCCATCCATCCATCTCTCTCTCTGTCTGGTTGTAGTTCAGTCTGTACCTCACATATTCTTTGTCTAATATTTCATGTCCGTTTATAATACCTTTAAGTAATATCTTCAGTGATTCTAACAGTTCTTCTCAGGTGGAGTTAGCCAAAGTAAATATTTTGTAATGAAGATCATTTATTTCCTGAGATTGGTGATGTCATTGAAGCCCCACCTCTGTGTGGAGGGAGGAACCAGTCAGTCAAGGAGCTGAAAACCTGCAGCACACATCTCTCAGCAAATCTCACCATTATGTTTAGACAGTTAGACGTTATATCTGGTGTCCCTCAGGGATCAGTTCTTGGTCCTCTGCTGTTCAGTTTATTTATGTTTCACAGCATCATGTATGCTGCACAATCATGGACTTAAACATTTCTGTCCCATGTGAGCCAGGTATCCTGCTTCAACTTCATTCTACACTTTCTGTATAGAGAGCTCTGCACTCCCCTGCTCCACAGTGTGTCTCTGACAGGCTGGTTGGACTGGTCAGATGGTACACGCTCTCCGGTATCGCAAGAGTTAAATGCAAAAATGGTGAAGCTGCTTTTAGGTTTTATGCTCCCGACTGCTGGAATACCATTTGGTCTGCCTGTGTGTGTGTGTGTGTGTGTGTGTGTGTGTGTGTGTGTCTTACTCTGACTAGGTCCTCGGGGAACTGTCCTCGTGAGTTCTCGGGGACGTTGATAGGCGGAATGACCCAGTCCCTCTTCACACGCCTAAGAGTACCATCACCCCTGACAACCACGCTGTGCCATGGAAACAAGATCACTGGTACCCTCTGAGTCAGTGTTGCATCATCAAGCTTTACCTGCAGAGACAGTAAACAAGCGTTGTTTAGTGGGCTACACACACACACACACACAGCACGGCTGAGTTACAGAGCCGTCCAGCTGGGAGGCCTTGGTGACTCAGGGTATTTCTGACCTCATTCCAGTGGGTTGGATTAATGCTCTCATTATAGTCCGTCTGATAAATGACCACCACCTGTCACTGCATGTGTGTGTGTGTGTGTGGGGTAAGGTGGGGGTGGGGGGGGTGGGGGTTCAGGCTCTGACTATGGAGGCATAAAGTATTATGGAATTTATTTAGTAAAAATGTATTTAAAAGAAGAGTAATGAAGAAATCAGAGTCATTACATGAAAGGTAATTAGGTACATTACTAACAAACAGAAGAGAGAACATATTACATGACTACCAGTGAGGGACATCACTGAAGCTTCAGTGCAGTAGGAGGCCTAGGTGTAAGTACTAAGTACTACATGTATTTAATAAGTGCAGTTCACAGTAGGAGCTAGTTAGACATGTTCGGGTGATAGGGTGTTAGGAGAGGAGGTGCTCTCTGAAGAGATGAGTCTTCAACAGATTCTTGAATATAGAGGGGCACTCCTGCTCTGATAGACTTTGGTAGCTTGTTCTACCATCAGGGAACCACAGACGAGAAGAATCTGGACTGAGACTGTCTTGTGTGCAGGGATGATGATGACAGACCACATTCACTGGAGGAACTCAGTGGTTGAGAAGAAGCATCAGGCTGAATGATTGAGTTCAAGTAGATGGAGCAGACCCAGAAGTCACTCTGAAGGCAGCATTAGAGACTGAACCTGATTCAGGAGGTCATGGGTAGACAGTGGAGGTCGATGAGCAGCAGAGTGACATGTGACCTTTTAGGATGATTGAGGACCAGACGGACTTCTGCATTCTGGATCATCTGTGAGGGTTTCACTGTGTGAAGGGAGGTCTACCAGAAGAGCACTGAGAAATAACCATGGTCTGGAGCAAGAACTGGGTGGATGCCAGGAGATGATGCAACATGGTCAGAGAAGGAGAGCTGGTCATCAAACATGACACCAGGTTTCTCTAGACCTTGGTTGGGGTGAGAGATGAACATATTGATATCATGAGGAAGAGACTGATTACATCAGAGAAACAGATCGAGATCCATGCACATGAAAGAAAACATCATCTGTAAGCAGTCAAAGGAGCTTTGAGTGATTCAGAGAGTATGTAAGAATGTAAGACATTCACAGTGATGACATGTGTGTGACTGTGCTGGTTTCTGTTCCTCGCTGTTCAAAAGCAATAATTCATCAGCAGCATCATGTCACACTCACCACTCTGCTGTGATTAACACAAACTATTCTCATTCACTAATTCATTCACATCCTTTCTACTTAGCCATTCTTTCAGTTGTCAATAAAACAACACTTCCTGCAGCCTCGTGGTTACAGTACACACCACACAACCACAAGTTCTCTCTACTGGTGCTATCAAACAATGTCAATAAAGTCGTCTTTCAAAATAGAAGCATTTTCTCTTTTCACATAAAACAGCTGTGTGAAAGGAGTAAAATTTAAAATGTTAAAAAAAAAAAAAAGCAAAGTAAAACAAATTATTGACTATACAGACTCTGTATAATACTCTGTATATTTATATAATAATACACTATGTATATCATTATTGAACATACAGAGCAGTAGTATAACATGAAATAATGATCTGGAAATCTACATTTAACAGAAATTTGTAACAGAAGTCTAATGGAAATTAATGAGGCTTCTCACTAAATTATGATGGAATATTCCTGTTATACTGCTAGTAAAGGCCTGTGGTAATATGAGCCTGTTTTAAATAAAAGTCTGGTTTTCTCTGCAGCTGAGGCTCATACATTGAAGAATTAAGTATATTTTGCATATGACAGAACTGGTGTCCACAACAGTCAGGCTAAACACTTGATACACAGCAAGTGAGGTGTTGATTTCCTGACATTCACTGGGCTCTGAATGTGATGCCTCTTCAGTTTCATGTGATAACAACCCTGGTCCGGTCACAGTGCTGACACTGCTCCCCTGCCAAATGACTGGTTGTTAGCTGCCATAGATGCTGCTCATGGGTTTTCCTTGTGAGGAATTGTTGACAGCTTCTCTCACTCTCTGCTGATAGAGGCTAAGGCATACGGCAGCCGGCTATTTCTGGGCTGTGTTTAGAAGAACAGCCAATCAAGGCCAGTGTCTTGTCTAAATACATTCAGAGGGCCTTATTATCGCTGTTGTACATGAAACAAACTAACAGATGGCTGTTTGACTTGCTTTGTCTCTGCAGTCAGTACTTGGCCAAGCTCAGACGCCTGCTGGGCTGAAAAAGCTGTGATTTTATATCTGTACATAGTTCATCCAACATTACTGGAGGCGTGGGGAGAAGTAACAGCCCATCAGGTTGTCCACGTTGTCTGCTTGTCCAAAATTATACAGTTCTCTCTCAGAAAACTGACACTGACTCACATCCAGGTATGTGTTCATGCTGTCACGCTCTATGAACACATAATTATATTACTGTATGTTATGATTCAGGTGTTTTTATATAAATACATAAATATGATTGTATTTTATGTTTCAAATTTTGTTAACAACATAAATTATATATTGTATCATATGTATCAGTTTTTTAATAATAAATAATTGATAAAACATCAGCCCAAGTCTACTACTACTACAACTAATAATAATAATAATAATAACAATAAACTTTGTGTAGCACCTTTCATACATAATTACAGCACAAAGTGCTCTACAGAAGAAAAATTAAATCAAAAACATAGGTAATGACTTAATGAAAGTTCATCTTCATATAGAGAGTGAGGGGTGCAGTGTGTATAGGGGATGAACAACTTAGTCTTTGGAATTAACAAAACATAATAGTTGGAAGAAAACTTGATCTTATTACAGACCATATCTTTCCAGTCATGATCCTATTAACCAAGTTAGCATTGCACCTGTTTAATAATGTATAATTTATTTAATCTAAAAAGGTCAGAAAAGTGAAAAATGTCCATCACAAGTTTCTTTAAATGGCAATTTCAACACTGTGGAAGCCCTGAGAGGCAAGTGGATGTTTTTTTTGCTTTTTCTTTGTCAGTATTTGTTTTGTAATACTCATACCAGCCACAAGAGGCTGCGAATTAATTTCTCCCTGTTCTCTTAACACAAGGTTCATATAAGTGTATTTTAATCAGTAAAGGTTTTCTCCCAGTAGTGTGTGGTAGTTCAATAACTTTTGTATTGTTTTTATTTTTATATTTCATTTTTATTATTGTTAATTAATTAATTAATTCATTCTTAATGTGTTTTAATCTCAATTTGTGTAACTGTGTACGGTGTCCTTGAGTGCCAAGAAAGGCGCCTTTAAATAAAATGTATTATTATTATTATTATAATAACCACAAAGGCTATGGTGGATGAATGGGTCATACACAGGAGACTGAGGCTCATTTTATTTTTTGACTTATTAAAACTGGGGACAGATTATTTTCAGTTTTTTCTTTATTTATAAAGGGAAAGCGAGAGAGAGCCTCCTCCAACTGATTTTGAGTGATTATTGTGAATCATAGTCGAATGGCCTTTTAGGGCACCTGGAGAAATCCCAGTGGACCGCTATGCCAGTGGGCCATCACATCGGCGGGCCGGTGTACAGTCAAAAAAATCCTTAAAGAGTTTAACATCTCTTCTGTCCCCTGTCTGTCTCTTCACTTCTGTCTGTACCTGTCAATCAGGGTGCACATGACAACGTGGAGCTCCTGCACATGGGTGAAGTTCGTTTTCAAGCTTTCTGGCAGAAAGGTTTCAGATGAAAATAAAGAGAAGAGTGAAAAGAGTAAGTCAAGTCAATAATAAAACCGGAAATTGAAGTCCAGTGTCCTGGTGAAAGCAATGTCTCTGACCGATTCATCCACCATGACCTGCGCATTATGTTTGTACTGTCTCACCTGACTACAGACATTATATGAACCTTGAGTTTAGAGAACACAGAGAAATTAAAAATCACCTTGAAGGAAACATGAAAGCTTTTAGTCCAATTTAGTACTGTATTTCATAACAAGTTTATTTCATAAATTAAAACCAAACCTAGTATCGGTCTAGACTGTGAATGGTCAATGTGGGAAACTGCAGCTGAAAACTGTTGTTGAACCACTGTAGACAACTGACATCATTGTGTTTTATTTGTATTCAGCCTGGTGTGGGGGGGTGCATGTGTCTCTGTGCTGCTCAGAGATTTCCTACAATATACTTAGAAAAGGAACTGAAAAACAAAGACCTGTCTCTTCTTTTAACTGAATGAAGGGATGAATGTAAACAGAAGATAATGAGACAGCTGGCTCTCTGCAGAGCAGGAGCTCTAACTGAAGAAGCTTGTTCTGCTTATTCACAGCCAACAGAAAAGTCCATGTGACACAGCTCTGTACCTGCTTTACCTGCTCAGGGCCTGTGCTGTTGCCGTCTGGATGGACCTGGAGGTACACTCTAGTCTTCCAGACTTGTTTGGACTGCAAGTCTTGAGCATAGACCACCACCATGGCTTTTTTCTGTGCCGCCAAGCTGACGCGTCGTAGGGTGAGGACCACGCCATCCTCACTCACCCTGAAATCAGACGACTCTCCAACGTTGAACCAGACCTTACCGCCACCGCAGTCCATGAAGCTCACTGTGGAAGACAGAGACATACGTCAGACTAAGTGGACAAAACCATCAATCACCTGTGTGTGAGTGTGTGTGTGTGTGTGTGTGTGTGTGTGAGTGTTTGCGTGCGTGCTGTGCTTTGATAATAGACGTCTAACTGTAACTTTTCCATCCCTGCTGAACGCACCACAGAGTCCATGTTGACATGTTGTCTTTATACAGAAGAATACAAACACAATATTAAAGGACATGTAGAATAAAAAACATGTTGTCTTTGGTTTGTTGTCTCAACCCATCATGGACAAAGCAGCTTGACGTCAGAGCTATGACCAAGTCAGGTTCTTTATGGAACTGGATCTGTGGACCAGGACTCTGTCATGGTGAAACACAAAGTCAAAATTACACCACTGTCTAAAACATCACTGTATGTGTTTGTGTTTTGATTTGTGTCTGTGAAGATTCTCTGTCATTCAGGTG
Source organism: Seriola aureovittata (assembly GCF_021018895.1). Classification (NCBI taxonomy): domain Eukaryota; kingdom Metazoa; phylum Chordata; class Actinopteri; order Carangiformes; family Carangidae; genus Seriola; species Seriola aureovittata. The sequence goes on from NC_079369.1 coordinate 30,132,078, forward strand.
ATGTATATCCTGATTTGGATTCAGGACGTTTTGCTTCTGTTCTCTCAGGTCAGTCTGTCATCTTAATGTGGTTCTGGCTGAATTCAGCTCTGCATGGAAGCTCTCAGCCCTCTCATCCATCTGAATGGAGTTGGTCCGTTAACACAGCTGGGTGCCAACACAGAGAGCTCTGACAAAACAGTTCAACCTGACTCAGTTTTTACTGCATCGCAACATGATATTATCCAGCATGGTCCTGCCTTGGCCAATCAGGTTTGTCCTGCACACACTCCTCAGTCTGAACAGCTTCCCTTCAATTAAAGTGACATCCCCTCCCGGGCAGTTTAACACCCATTCAAACCTGGAGTCGTGGGACTCCTACACCTTTCACCTGACAGCCAGGTGGACTAAGAGCCCACATGTGACCTCGGAGACTCTGAAGGTGTAAACAAGCCTGCAGAGGTTCCAGGTTCCATGTGGTGATTTCTCTTTACATCACTGTTTGTGTCTCTTACGTCTAACTAACGTCTTTCTTCCTCCAGCATGGTTAACATCCATGTCTTCTTGTTGATACACTGCTGTGTATCTTGGCTCATGGAGAGGTCATTTCAATGAGACCCAAAATGTCTTCAAGAATCTCCAGTTGCTTTTGACTTATACACGATTGACCTCATTTGAAACCAAACTATGAAAAACAGACTCATCAGGCAACAAAATGAATTCTACACATCCTTCAGTTTGTCTTGGTTGGATCAAGAGGCCACATGTCATATGTAATCTATGCAGCAGGTTCTACGGACAAGTCTGGAGCAGACACAGGGAGGAGTCCACGAGGCATAACCCTATCACTGGAGCCATTACAGAAGGAAGCTGGCACCACCCTCCACAACTCAACACCAACCACACCCACAGACTTAAGATGGGTCATTTCTGTCATTTAAAGATTGAACTTTCACCCTGCAACAACCTGGAGAGAATGATGCACAACAGAAGCCCACTTGTACACAGCTCTACTCAGTTACATAAAGAGCTTTCACTTCTCTCTATATCTACAGTGTATATATCCACTGTATAACGAGCTGCTGAGATTTGAATAAATGAAGTGATGCATGCAAACACATCACTCTGGAAATGATCTTCTTCATCAATGCAACCGGAGCAAATAGCTGTCCAATCAGAGCTTAGTATACAAATCACATGCTCAGTATCTAACATTTTCACATGCCTCACGACATGAGAGGAGACAGACTGTATGTGTGAACAGAGCCCACCTTCTCTGTGAAGGAAATGTCTATTCTAACCCCAAACATTTCTAAAAATACCAAAAGTTCACTAAATGATATATATTTTCCTGGGTTTGAATTACCTACCCACCATGGAACAAGCAGAATACACTGTATGTGTGAAGCTGTCACACATACACTGTTTCCTTCAGAGCTGCTTATGGGGAAATTTAAGGAATAAAACAGCTTTAAAGAGGCTGGAGGAGAAAAAGTGAGCCTGCAGTAACAGAGTGGAGAAAAAAGCCATGTAACACCTGACTTGCTTTCAGATGAGCATTAGAGGAGAGATCGATGGACCTGGCCAGAGAGAGCTGGCCCTGCCTGTAAATCCTGCAGCTAAGGACAGACTCACAGAGGTAAAGCACAGAGATGGAGCAGCTTTCATCAGGAGGAGCAGGGCTGTTCTCCCCCTGCAATTCTCCCCTCTCTATGTGTTTGCCAAGTATAGCCTACTTTCAGAGAGGAAATAGCTTCTGTGATGTCTAGAGGGGGAGAGGGAGGAGTGGAGGGCAGCACTGCAACGACATCTCACCCAAACTCATCACAACTCTACCTGCTCGACACATTAACAAGTCAGAGAGGTGGATGGAGGTTGCAGTCTGGTTTCTGTCCAGTGACTTGTTTCATCAAGTGATACAAGAGATGTGATACGATACAATTCCACAGTCAGAATAAATGTTTGCCGAGCTGCATCACACAGGACAAACTTATAATATATAGGTTATATAAGTATAATTAATATATAGTATGTATATACAAATATATATATTAATAATATATCACCTGTACATCCTAATAGAAACACAGCTTATACTGGGTTTGTTTTTAGTACTGTTGTAAATGTGAGATAGTCTTGATGAATGGATAAAAATAACAGAGAGAGAGAGAGAGAGATAGAGAGAGAGATAGATAGAGAGAGAGAGATAGAGAGAGAGAGAGAGACTTACTGATTTTCTGTGTTTCTTGGATATAAATGCACATTGATATCTGACGTGTTATTTTTAGAGCCTCAGACCAAAGTGTGGACAGTGGACAGGCTCAATAAAACCCTAATGTGGAGCTATATGATGCTCATCAGACCAGATTTCAGATGGTCACTCATCCATTTGAATTTGGAAATCATTTCCAAGATGTCAGACGAGCCTCTGATTCTTTTACACACCAGCAGCTGACACAAACACATTCAGGTGTTCTGTCTGACAAAGATTTAAGGAGTGTGATCCTTTGAGAAAACTCATTGATTTTTTAGAGTGATGTTAACCACAGGTCCCTGTCTTGTTTTCATTAAATCTGTGTTTAAATTTGATTCAGACATGAACTGTGGTGTATTTCCTTCAGTTTGTAGGCAGCATAAACAGCAGAACCTTACATTTGATATTTGACCATCATTATGAGTTTCCTCCTCTCTCTTATACTTTTGTCCATAATCACCTATCTGAAATATTTGAGCTGAATGTTTCCAGCCAAAGCCTCAGTCAAACACAACACACCGACACAGACACAGCTCCTCTCAGTCTGAGCTCTCAGATGATGTATGAGATGAACAGTCTACTTATAAACTCACATCATGTCTGTTCTTTCAGTTCTTCTACTTTCTTGTGAAGAATAAGTTTGAGCCTCCAGGCCTCAAACCAGCTGAGAAGACAGGATCATTTTCTGGTTGAGCTGTTCACCATATGTAGCTACGTACCCACAGGAAGTCACTGTGTCTGAAGGCGTCACGAGCCAGAGATGTTTGACAACCAATGACAGTGTTTTGCACATATAAATTGTATATATATGTGTATATATATATATAGACCCACCAAATATATATATATATATATATATATATATACTATATATAGCTATATATATATATATATATATATATATATATATATTGGGTGGTTATTTGAAGTTTTTTATTTGTTCAGTGGTCAGCACTGTCAGATCACAGCATGAGGGTTCTGGGATAACAAAGAGAACTACTCAACACTTCACTTCTTCACACTTCAGCAACAGTTCTCTGTCTCAAACTCTGCTCAATTTGATGCTCCCAGTGATCTTAATGTGTGTGTGTGTGTGTGTGTGTGTGTGTGTGTGTGTGTGTGTGTGTGTGTTGTAGTGACAGCTGGGTGTTTCTAGATAAACTCTGGCTGGAAGCAAAGCCATGAGTCAGCTTCCATCTCTTCTCTGGAAACCCAGCTTGTGCAGACAGGGAATATACATGTGATGTTTCATGAGGCTGTGTCAACAGCTACTTATCTAACACATCAGATAAAGTGACATTTTGTCAGCTGGACATCAACATCGTTGATAAAATAAGTAAAATCTGATTGAATGTAGGAATGTGGGTTGTGACGTCAGGACGTCAGTTTGACATAGAATAACTGACCACAGCTGATGTCCATATTTTGTTGTGCTTTAAGTTGTGTTGTTGCAAAACCAAAATCTAACATCTGCCAAACACTTCGACATGCGACATGCAACATAAATACTGACATCATGGTCATGACCCAACTAAGTGTCTGCTAAACGTCTGCTATGACTAGAGCTAGACCGATTTATCGGCTGATATTGGCCTATCACAGACATATCACATTGGCCGATATATTCTCCGATATACATACTGAAATACATACTTTTATTTTATGTATATTTGATCCCTTGTTTTCATTCAAGTTAAAGATTCATTTATATATATATATTAGGGCTGTCCCAAACGATTATTTTTTAAACGATTAATCTAGCGATTACTTTTTCAATTATTTGACTAATCTAACGATTATTTTTTTATTAACCTAACAGTAATTTTATTGCAATTATTTTCCAGTTAGTCATTTAATATAACAATTTGCCCGTCCAACATCTTGACTCGCTGCACCAGGGTGTTTCCTCTATATGTGCTCGTGCATAACTGTCGTGCTAGAGTGATATGCCAGATGCACTTTGCAGAGTCTGCAGACTACCGCACTGTTGGTGTCAAGATTAAAGTATTCCCAAACTTTGGAGGACCGTGTGCGAGCCTTTTTTGCCGCGTGTTTCTCCACACGCTCCGTCGTACTGCTGGTAGACGCCGCCATGTTGTTCAAACAGAATACACAGACGCAAATCATTCACCTAGTCAATGACTTCAATTACGTCACCGCGTTGTCCCAGTCCGTGCGCTGCGCTTGTATCCGGGTAAACCAAAGACGATGGATATAAACGGTCCCATTAGAAAGTTCCGGTTTTGTTCTATGAACGTTTACCCTGTGTGGTTTTACACGACGCGTCGTTTACCGTTTCAATGTCATTTTGGACAATAAAGTTTATTGTTAAACTGTAAAATATCCTGCTTTCATTACATATCTTTTTCACAAGTGTTTATAGATATATATTTATTGGCCGATACATTGACATTGGAATTTTTTTAATTCCCTAATATCGGCATTGGCATCGGCCCCAAAAATCCAATATCAGTCAGACTCTAGCTAGGACCATAGAAGCGTCTCCTGAAATGGCATGTCATGGTTACAATAATAAACACACGGACTGTACCGTGAGCAGCGTACCTCCCTTTGTCACCATGGTAACTATAATAACAGTCATAGCTTAGTTAGGTTTAGGAAAAGATGGTGATTTGAATTAAAATATTCACTTCCTCAACATTAGATGATCTTTGTTGTCACGGTCACAACATAAATATTTACACGGGAATCAAACACCACTCTCCTGTGTCATATTCATCCATCCACCACAACCTCCTCCTAACGTGGACTTTGGACTCGTTTCTTAAAGGAGGACAGTCTCCACTCAAACAATGTTGGGTTTTGATGTCAACCCACTTGTGACAGATGCGACGTGTCCTCAGAGGTGATGAAGCTCACTGGTGTACACCGCGATTAGCATGGAGGAAGAACACTGTTCTTCCCTCAGGATGTCTGTGCTGTGTTTACTGTAACACAACATCCATTAAATGTGTTTATTCATCTTGAATGGTAGACTGTGGCTGATGCAAGTTAACAATGTGAGAGCTTTCAGAGGAATCATGATCACAGGTCAGAGCAGGTATGGATGATAACTCCTGACACAAAAACAGCATTAAGATTCCTGAAGTTCAAACTCACACTTACAAGACAGAAAACATGAAACATCATATCAAAATATATCAATATCATTATTCTACCGTTCAAGCTCAGTGCTTGAGAGAATAGTTTTAATTACTGTTGGCTAGACAAGTCTCAAACTGACCTGAGAACAGGTGTGTGCTCAGTCAGACTATCACCTGGATTAACCTTCTGTTTCATTCACTGATTCCACCGTCTAACATATGAGCATCAGCTGCTTCCCTCTGGTTTTTGCCACAGACTGAGGCCAGGGAGAGTCTGTGACAGTGACCTTTTTATTCAAGAAACAATTCATTTATTGAAAATATAATTAACAATTATAAAATAAATGTTAGCTCTAATCCTAACTGCTCCAAACAGTATGTTAATTTTTCTACATGTTTAATAAAAAACAGCTATAAGAAGATTTTCTTTCAGCCTCTGATGGAGCAGCAGTTCCCTCTCCCTCAGTCTGTATGCTGAGGACATGCAGCACACGGTAACCTGGTCTGGGAGGTCTGACCTGGGTTGTAACGTTCCTCTGCTCTTCTATAATTCTCTGGTCTTTGCAGAAACACAATGGCAGGTCCGTCTGTTCCAGCAGAGCTGACCTCACAGATCAACTATGCGGTGTTCCCCCACCCTCAGTTTAACATGTCAGAAGTAATACTCCCTCACTGGTGGACTGCAAATGGTTTCTTACCGCCATTCTGGTTTCCCCTGGCAACCATTGCTGCTCAGAGAACCAGTGCTTCCCTCTGGCCTTGGTGGGTGGGGCTGCACCCCCACCCCACTCCCTCCACAGAGAGATAAGCATTCTAAATCAATCAGCTGCAGCCCCGCGAGGCTGACGTGCTGCTAACAAACACACAGAGCGAGCTAGTGGTCAGAGTCACTCTCTCAGGGTGTGACCATGTGAAGACAGCACCGGGCTGAGACATGAATCACTAACACTATCATCACCTGCTGCTCACAGGTCTTTTACTGAGCCACAGGACTTCCTGTGCAGCAGCTGGCAGCCGTAATGTGGTGAAGGGAAAAACCTCAAACACCCTTCACTGAGTGCTGCAGTCCAGCACCCAGACAGATCCACAGAGACCGGAATGCTTCTACTGCAGCTGGTTCCACACAGTGTGTTTGATTCACAGACACACATTCACATCCCTGTGCTCTCTGACACAGGTAAATAAAAGATTGTCATGTTCTGTTACACAGTGAGACATGTGGACTGACACTGTCAGGTTTACTCACATGGTCAGCAACACATCAGATCTGATCCTGAACACCTTCTATCAGTGACACTGGATCCTGTCTGAGGACCTGGTCTCTGAGTCACATCCACCTCATCAGTGCTGACTAATTCATGCATATTGTCTTGTCTTGAACTGATTCTATCAGGAGAGACAAGTGGTCAGCATAGACCAGGACCAGTGTAATGAAGGGACAGTATGTACAATTTACAGTTGTAAGTTCACTGCACATTGTTTAATGTTGTATCATTTATCATGAGGTTCATACCTGTCTGTCTTATCATGCTGCGTCATAGGTCAGTTCTCCTCCTCCTCTGCACCTGTCACTCTGCCCCCAGGTTTCCATTCTGAGACTAGTCATCATTAGAAAGTATAACATCTACTGTCTGTATCTCCCACTAAAATCTACTGACTCCCTTCAGCCTCTCCTGGACTGTTTCAGGGACATTAGGGTCTGGATGGCAAAGAACTTCCTTCAGTTACACAGCAACAAAACCAAAGTGCTTATATTTGGTCCCTCGGAATCCAGAAGCCTTATAACCAGTAAGCTAGACCACCTCGAACCATATGTGAAGTCTCCTGGGTGTTGTCCTTGACTCTGAGCTCTGTCTTGATAAACACATCACCTCTGTTGTTAAAATAGTTAATATCAGTTAAGAACCATTTCCATACTCCGAGATAGAAAGTAATGCACACAGTCATCAATCATCATCTCATACGCTGTCATTTATAACATCATATTCTACACACAAAATTGACTCAGTGTGAGTCAACACTGAACACAGTGTCAGTGTGTAGTGTTGACTTGGTGTTATCCTGGATCTCACTGCTGGTTTACTAGATGGGTGTTAAGCCAGTCTTGGGTTGGTCCATTTTGACCCAGTCACATCACTGTGTATGTAATGGTGGTGTTCAATGTGTGTATGTGTATGGTACAGGCTGGCCATGTTCATCCTTCATGGCCACAGTTCACCACCTTCGAATGTCTCCTTCCAGCAGGATCATGCTCCATGTCTCAAACTGGTTTCATCAACATGACAGTGAGTGCAGTGACTTGGATCCAGTAGAACACCTTTGGAATGTGGTAGAACAGAAGATTGGCAGCATGAATGAAATGATGTGATGCAGTGATGTCAACATGGAGCAGAGTCTCAGACTAGTCCTGATGTTGGTCTCTGGACATGCTGAAGCTGCCATGTGGTCTGAGGCAAACGGGTATATGAACCATACACAGAGCCTCGAGGTGAGGGGGGTCGAGAGGGGCCCCAGGGTCCTCTAAAAGGTTAACCCTCCTATGTGCATCATGTTCTGTATTCAGTGTTGTATCATATTGTTTTCCATACTACAGTGTTTGTGTCTGTCAGCATAAATGAACACAGTCATGCTGAATTGCTGACTCGCTCGGAGACATAAATCTGCTTTATGAATGCGATGTAAATCTGCTTTATACACACACACACACACACACACACACACACACACACACACACACACACACACACACACACACACACACACACACACAAAGGCAGAGTACATAGTGGAGTGGTTTAAGGAAAGCCTCATCTTACCCAGAGCGCCATCTGTTATCCTCCAGTGTTGGGCAGACAATCGATATCTGCAGCACAGATCTGTGACAACAGCTGATTGTCTTGGTGGACTCTCACAACTAAATGAGATTTACTTCCTCATACGGCTTCATTTAATCGCAGCAGCGCCGCTACATAACCACTAAAAAGCCCCTGGAGAGATCAGAGGCTCTAGATCCACAGCCATGTTGTGTGATCACAGCGCAGTTATTCTGAGGGTGGATAATACCTACACTATAACATACTGTCTCTGTATTTTACAAATATTGTACTTCAACTGTTCTGGAATCTAAACACCTCAGCAACAATCTTGCCTGGCTCCTCCCCCTGTGTGCAGTGTAAAGATCTGGCCCCATCTGGGGACGTTTGTTGCACGTCAGAGCTCTTCTATCTGTTTCCTGTCTGCTTCTCACTCTCACATTACAGGTAAAAAAAACTGATAACCTGCAGCAGTCGCATCTTCTCATCACCAGTCCTTCATGTGTTGTTTGTTCACTCTCTGATCAAACCCTGCATTGATCTGCCTCTAATCACTCACACACACACACACACAAACACACACACACACACACACACACACACACCACACACACACACACACATATACTGACAGAGAAGTTTAGAGGAGTACACAACAGCCATGTTGAGGCTGATCCCCCACTAATAGGTGAATAGAGAATGTGTAATTTCCTTTTGGTTTTCAAATGAGTGGTTTACAGAGCTGTTACCAGGGTCAGAGAGCAAAGGTTACAAGTGTGAACCATTTTCTTTTCTATTCGGTGGGTAGCTTAATTAATAAGAATGTAGGAAGGCATGTATAAGCATTTTGCTTTGGTCTGAGCCTGTTCAGCCACTACTTAATACATAGACTGTTGACTGTTTTTAGTTTTTTTCTGTCTATATTGTTTTCATTTCATTTCCTGTATGGGTGATAACTGAATAAAACCTACCACTACTACTACCTCCAGAGAAGTGACACCAGTTTCTATTTCTTCAAAGTTAAGTATAGAAAAAGTCATTGTGTTGTACCTGCTGCTGAGACTCAGGTGTGCTAACGAGCGCAACAAGACTGTGGAGCCGGTTCTGTTGTTCTTCCATGTCTGAGTGCATCGAGCCCGCGACCAGTTAAAATTCGACACACAAGTCTGTCTAGTTCCCATCAGTGAAAGAAAAGAGGGCTGGACACAGGAAAGCACCAGAGAGACAGGAAGAGAGAAAAGAGATGACAGAGAGGAGAAGAGAGACAGAGACACACACAGAACGCCAAGGGGGAATCTGACAGTGAAGATCTCCACTTTTAGATCTGTGCCTCAGCAAACATGAGACTACTACCAATTATCACCTCCTGCACCTGCCAACACACACACACACACACGCACGCGCGCACACACACACACACACAGACACACACACACACCACACACACACACACACACACACACACACACACACACACACACACACACACACACACACACACGTAGCAGGCTTTGTTCCTCCCGGTTTACCACTGAGGCTCTCCTTTTCAGCGGGGCTGCTGGGTGTTAATGAACCCATCTCCTCCGCGTTAATGAAGCCATTCACAGGTCTGCTCTCTCCTCCTGTTCCCCTGCTCCCCCCGTGATCCTCCATCACCACCTCCTGAAATTATACATGGTCCAGGATAAAGAGGACCAATCTGTTGACTAAAAGGTCTTTCATGTGAAATAAACCTTTTATCCAGCTCAGGAACAGGAATTTGAGTCATCATGAGTGCACACATCCATTTTCCTCTGGGCAAGAGCCACACCACAGACATCTGTGAGGACACCACTGTGGGGACACCTTTGAGTTAGAAACCTGATCTGTTTAGGAAGTCTGCTATCAGGTTACAAGGTGCAAATACTATGATGGCTGTGTGTTAATCCACTGAGTGTGACCCTGGAGGAGTACATGATGTAAGGCTGTTTTCTGGAGGAAATTGATTGCAATGCTGGAAGAGAAACCAGGATTCATCACAGCAATAAAAAGTGTCAGACCAGACCTGAGGACAGGTTCCTTCAGGCAGTCTATGTTAAAGATGGAGGATACCACCTGAAACCTGATCACCATTAAATGTCAGGTTTACCTCAGAAGCAACAGATAAGACTATAAGACTGTACACCCTAACACCAGACTGTACAGCCTAACACCAGACTGTACACCCTAACACCTGACTGTACAGCCTAACACCACTGTACACCCTAACACCAGACTGTACACCCTAACACCTGACTGTACAGCCTAACACCAGACTGTACAGCCTAACACCACTGTACACCCTAACACCAGACTGTACACCCTAACACCTGACTGTACAGCCTAACACCAGACTGTACACCCTAACACCTGACTGTACAGCCTAACACCAGACTGTACAGCATAACACCAGACTGTACACCCTAACACCAGACTGTACATCGTAACACCAGACTGTACACCCTAACACCTGACTGTACAGCCTAACACCAGACTGTACAGCATAACACCAGACTGTACACCCTAACACCAGACTGTACATCGTAACACCAGACTGTACGCCCTAACACCTGACTGTACAGCCTAACACCAGACTGTACACCCTAACACCAGACTGTACACCCTAACACCAGACTGTACATCGAAACACCAGACTGTACGCCCTAACACCTGACTGTACAGCCTAACACCAGACTGTACAGCCTAACACCAGACTGTACACCCTAACACCAGACTGTACATCGAAACACCAGACTGTACGCCCTAACACCTGACTGTACACCCTAACACAAGACTCTACACCAGACTCTACAAACTAACACCAGACTCTACACCCTAACACGGGACTGTACACCAGACTCTTCACCCTAACACCAGACTCTTCACCCTAACACCAGACTCTACACCCTAACACCAGACTCTACACCCTAACATGTGACTGTACACCCTAACACCAGACTCTACACCCTAACACCAGACTGTACACCAGACTCTACACCCCAACATCAGACTACACGACAAATTATCTCCATTCATTTCAGCTATGATGAACTCCATTGTTCTAGTTTTTTATTCATCAAATGAATCCTTCATTTCGACTTCAGTCCAGTTGTGCTTTATCTGGGCTCCGGCTGCAGACAAAGACAGCTGCTGTCCTATTCATTTAGAATCAACTCCAACACTCTACTTGTGTTATGGTGAACTTGCATTTATATTCTGACTCCATCATAATCCATAATCCATCATAATCCATGCTGTGGTTTTTAGACCTTTACTAAATCAATATATTTTTTGATCTTACTTTTGTTCATTTATAGTGAAAAAAGAAAAATCACATTGAATCCTAATCTGCAGAAAATTGAAATGACTCCCATCCCAAAATATTAACAGGAAAACCACAGAGTGCGGTAAGAAGAAGGGAGGAGGGGTTGCTGTGTTCATTAATGAGAGATGGTGCCACCCTGGACACATCAGTGTCAAGGAACAACTCTGCACTAGAGACTTGGAGCTGTTAGCGGTTAGCATGCGGCCGTACTATCTCCCGAGAGAGTTTTCACATGTCATTGCGGTGACAGTGTACATCCCTCCCTCAGCCGTCGGCGCTGCAGCCACAGAACAAATCCATAGTGTTGTCTGTCAACTCCTAAACCAGCAACCCCATTCCCTCCTCCTCATCTCTGGGGACTTCAACCACACGTCCCTGTCCTCTGCTCTTCCTACCTTCACCCAGTATGTGGATTGTCACACCAGAGACAATAAAACTTTGGACTTGTACGCTAATATCAGGAATGCATACACCTCATCCCCCCTCCCCCCGCTGGGAAGCTCAGATCAACAACCTTGTCCATCTGATCACAGACTACACCCCTTTGGTGAATAAACAAGCACCTAAGAAGAGGTCTGTGAAGGTGTGGTCCGAGGAGACCAGTGCCAGACTCAGAGATTGCTTTGAAATAACAGACTGGGAAGCACTCTGCAGCCCCCACGATGGCGACATCGACACCATGACCCACTGCATCACAGACTATATTAACTTCTGTGTTGAGAACACTGTGCCCCCCAAGTCAGTACGCTGTTTCGCCAACAATAAACCCTGGGTGACCTCCGAGATTAAGGCCCTGCTGAACGAGAAGAAGAGAGTCTTTAGATCGGAGGAGCTGCACAGAGTCCAGAAGGAACTCAAACAGAAAATCAGGAAAGGGAAGGACTGTTACAGACAGAAACTGGAAGAGCGGCTGGTGCAGAATAACACCAGAGATGTCTGGAGTGGACTGCAGAACATCTCTGGCCAGGGAAAAGGAGTGAGGAGAGATCTGAGCTGCGGCAACAAGAACTGGGCCAATGAACTGAATCTGTTCTTCAACAGATTTGATTCTGCCCCCTTCCCCCTTACCTGCCCTGCACCCTCTTCACACCTCCCTGGGCCGGCTCCTCCTCCTCTCCTCAACCCGCTACTTCCAACTCCCATTCACCTCCAGCCCTCCCCTCCCCACCAGTACAACTGGCCCCTCTCACCCCCCCACCACCCCCATATCCTCACCTCAGTCATCTTCCACCCCCTTCTCCATAACAGTTGATCAGGTGAAGTGTCAACTTAAGAAGATCAAGACAACGAAGGCCCCAGGCCCGGATGACATCAGCCCCAGATTACTGAAGGACTGTGCAGATCAGCTCTGTGGTGTGCTCATGTACTTGTTTAATCTGAGCCTGAGCCTGGAGAAAGTACCGGCCCTGTGTGGTCCTGGTACCTAAAACCCAGCGCCCCAAGGAGCCTAACCATTTCAGGCCTGTTGTTTTGACCTCTCACCTGATGAAGACTTTGGAGAGGATCATCCTGAGTCACCTGAGACCACTGGTGAGCACACAGCTGGACCCCCTGCAGTTTGCTTACCGGCCTAGTGTTGGGGTGGACGATGCAGTGATCTACCTACTGCATAGATCACTGCTACACCTGGAGGACAGTGGGAGCACTGTGAGGGTCATGTTTTTTGACTTTTCTAGTGCTTTCAACACGATCCTGCCGCCACTGCTCAGAGTGAAGCTGGAAAGTGTGGGAGTGGACCATTACCTGGCTGCATGGATGACTACCTCACCAACAGACCACAGTACGTGCGGCTTCGTCACAGTGTGTCTGATGTGGTGCTTTGCAGTACAAGTGCCCCCCAGGGTACGGTGCTCTCCCCTTTTCTCTTCACCCTGTATACCTCGGACTTCACACACAACACCACACACTGCCACGTCCAGAAGTTGTCTGACGACACAGCCATTGTTGGGTGTGTTTCAGAGGGAAATGAACTGGAATACAGGACAGTCATCAGGGACTTTGTCAGCTGGTGCAAGATCAACCAGCTTCAGCTTAATGCCAGCAAAACAAAGGAGATGATTGTGAACCCCAGGCGAAAGACATCCCACTTCACACCAGTAAACATCCAGGGACTGGACATCGAGGTGGTGGAGAACTACAGGTTCCAGGGGGTTCACCTAGACAACAAACTGGACTGGTCCACTAACACCCACGCTCTCTACAAGGAGGGTCAAAGTCGCCTTCACCTGCTGAGGAGACTGAGGTCCTTTGCCGTGTGTGGGGCTCTCCTCGTGACCTTATACGACTCTGTGGTGGCCTCAGCCATCTACTTCCTGTGGTCTGCTGGAGAGGGGGCAGCACTGACAGGGATAGGCAGAGGCTCAACAAACTGATCCGGAAAGTGAGCTCTGTCCTGGGCTGCCCCCTAGACTCCATTGAGGAAGTAGGTGACAGGAGGATGTTAGCTAAGCTGACATCCATCATGAACAATACCTCTCACCCTCTGCATGACACTGTAGGGTCTCTGAGTAGCTTCTTCAGCAGCAGACTTTTACATCCTCGCTGTAAGAAGGAGAGGTTCCGCAGGTCCTTCATTCCAGCAGCTGTCAGACTCCACAACTCCTGCTCTTCCTGACCATGTGCAAACTTGCACTTTTTCATGTACATATCGTGTGTATTGTGTATATTGTATTTATTAGTGTATACTTGGTGTATTTTTGTTGTATATTTCCATAGATGTTTATTCTATAGATGTTTATTTTTCTGCTGTGGTAAATGAATTTCCCAGTTGTGGGATTAATAAAGTTAATCTAATCTAATCTAATATTAGAGCCGCCTCTTTACTTACTGCTCATCATCTTATCTGATTGCTGGTGTACAGCTCCTGCTGCATGGCTGAAGACAAGGTGAATATTCTACAAAGGAAACAGTTACTGTAACACACTATCTTTAAGTCTTATATCAACTGTTACAAGCTGAATAGTTGTTTATCTATCAGACAGTAGTGCTATCAGCCTCTGTCTCATGCACTCACCCAACAACAAAAAGCAACATGGAAACAAAATGGAAGACAAATGAGAACACACAAAACAAAATGCAATATGACTGGTTGATTCAATTCTTTTTTTCCAATCACCAGTAAATGCAGGACACAGCAGGGACTCAGTATACAGACAGTATAGACAAATTTCCATGACCTCACACATGGCCCAACCATGTCACAGTGACACGCACCTTTGCTAAAGGTTTGTACATTTGTACAGTGGTTCCTAATCTGAGGGTCGGGGTCACTCTGAGGGAGGGGTGTAACATGATAAACCTCAGTGTTTGTGAGATGACAAAAGTTCTTTTTGCTACACAGGGTGATGTTTGTCTTTTCAGACTGCTGCTTTCTGTTCAATCACTACTAAGCTTTACAGGTAACTGTCTTTAAAGGGCTCACCAGTCACCCATGCTTTTTGACCAGTGCTTTTCTACCAGTGTCTTGGGTCAAGGTGTTTCATGTGTTATTTACCTAATGTGTGTGCACTTGTTTCATGTCAGCTCAGTGGACAGTCTCCACTGTCATTTACTGCGACATTTGTGCTTCCTGTTTCACCGTGTCTGTGTGTGAGGAGGGGCTAAGACACACACACCATGAGGAGAGGAGCAGAGGAGACCCGTCGACCAGATGACATCAGAGAGACACAGGCTGATAGCTCTTTATGTTAAGAGGACCCCCCCTACCCCACCCCCATCCCTGTCTGAAACACTGTCTTCATGTTGTTATTGGAGGCTCCTGCTATGTTTGGAGCTACAGTTGTGCTTTAATGACAGTTTACAGTCAAACTAAAGGTCTGTGGTAGACACTACAGTCATCCTGCCGCTGTCACCCTGTCCTGATTGAGGGCTCTTTGCAGCCACACACAATTGGATCAATGATGATGGCTTTGACATTGAATCATCTTAAAATCAACAAGCCCAGCCTCCCTCCAGATTCCCGCCGCCCCTCCTCCTCCTCCCATAATCCTCCCTGAGCCAGGCCCTCCCCTAGAGATGGGACCCCACCCTGCTGCTCTGGACACTGGGACACATTATTTGGATATTCAATAGGTTGTGCTGCAGTGAAACTTTCACCAGTGAGGAGCACATGTCAGAGCAGAGCATCACATCAGTGTGTCTGCTTCAGCTTCAAGGTGGAGGAGAGTGAGTCTGTCACACTGACGCATCCTGGGATGGAGTAAACATGCAGGTCAGACTGACCAGACTGACCAAGACAGTGGAGGTGAGAACAGGATTTTACTACAGGGTGTAGGATATAAAGCCTGTCCTTGGCTGGCCAAAGCCAGGACCTACCGCCACCACCAGCATCAGTCCAGTCCTGCAGCTACAGGTGAGTCCACCGCCCGGCCAGGGAAACAGGACGCACTCATGATGGACACACAGGAACAGGAACCTGGAAAAACCTGCCCACACACTTGCCTGCAAAATATCAGTTTGTCCAGGAGGCTGCAGCAATGTTCATGAATAAGCTATGAGGAGCATGAGCTGCAGCTTCCGGTGGAGCGTGCATTACCTGACCAACAGGAGCAGGAATCCTGCTCATTCTGGACACCTGTTGTCTGCGTTGTGTGGATTCTGAAACAGTCTGAGGACCAGACACACCGGGGCTCACCTGGGACAGCGCATAGCAGTAAGGCTCAGTCCTCACTGCACCCGGGTTTGAATAAGGTCAAACCTTTATGTTTACATATGTCCTGTCGGTCTGTGTCTCCACACATCCTCTCTGGTCCAGTCTGGTTCAAAAGCTCTGACCTTTGGGACCAAATCCAGAAGACCTGCTCAGACTGAGCTTCAACAAAGTTCAGAGGAGGAGTTCAAAGAAAAAACACAATGAGGGGGGAGCCACATGATGATATGGTGTGACTAAAACACACAGCCACCCACATAGTGACCCACCATGCACGCACGCACGCACGCACGCACGCACGCACACACACACACACACACACACACACACACACACAAAGGAACAGCCTGACCCTGGCTGGCAGTGTGTTTTGGTGCAGAGCCGGGGGAAGCTGTCGTCCCAGATAAAAGAAGAGCCTTGATGAGCCTCGGCTGTAGTTCTGAACCCGGACCCACCAAACTCCCCCAATCCCACCCTCTCTCACCATCCCCTTATGAGCTGTGAGGAAACGTTCTGAAATATTGTAACAGTCTCAGTGAAATGAGACAGCTCTAGAGACAAAGTTGTTCACACAAAGTTAAAGGTCCAGTTTTCATGAAATCATTTTTGATTAAAAACAAGCATCTCTAAATTAAAAATGTTACACTGGAGACTGGTCTGTAGTTATTGATTATGGAGGCAAACGAACAAATTACCAAGACCAAACTCTGCAGTTTCTTCACGTAATATCAAAGGTGTTAAAATTCATATTCTGATATTAATTAATTAATCAACATTAATTTGATCTGATAATTCACCTCTACAAAGTCTTCTCATTTAGAGTTGGTGGACTCGCTGCTGGATGTCATAAAAACAGCGTTAATGGTAGAGAAGAGGGTTTTGGGCTGTTTCTGTTGTTTGTTTTGAGAAGTGAGTTTGTCTTGCATGTTTAATTGTAAATAATCCGCTATTCACTAAAGATTTGATAGTTCACTGTTAATTTATTATTTCTCTTTTTCCTTTCTGCTGTTTGACTGTTTGATATCCTCGTTTTTCCAGGGAGGTGTCAGATCTGTTTCAGTTTTAGTGGAGCCACTGTGTCCAGGTCCTCAGTTTACTGTTAAACTATCACTGATGAAAACACATGAGGAGGGTAAAATGAGATTAGCGGACAGGCCAGGGTTGGTTCAAGGTCTGAATTGTGGTCTCTGTTAGTCTGAGTAACATGTTGAATAAACTTCATTCGGATATAACAGGGTCTGATTGGTTGTCCACATGCAGGTGAAAATCACCCGAAATGATGATCTCGTCATGACTGGTGGATAACTGACAGTAAATTTGAGGAGTCTGAGATGAAGAAGCTCATTGTCTGAGTGGTTTAAACTGTCAGACAGAGGTGGGTGTGTTGGAGTCAGAGCATGGGGTTCAGAGCAGGGTACGAAGCAGGTTTAGTAGCTTTAGCTGGGGAACAGAGAGAGAAAGGAGGCCAGTCCTGCAGCAGAGCAGTGGCTGACAGGTCTGATACGGCTTTAACACTAGGACCTCACAGAGTGAACATCAAACAGCAGGACTGACCAGCACAGGCCCCAACAAGTGGACCCACTGTGGGGATTAGGCTTCAGTTGTTAGTTGGTAGAATTCCTGTCAGCTAGCTAGCTCCCACGCTAAAAACAAACCAAGCTAAACTAGCAACAGTCAAGCAGGCGGATTAAAATCAGCTGTAGTCTAAGATCCAAAGTCTGATGCTTAAAATTAGGAAAAACAATTGGCGTCTTAACAGAACTTATGGTGGTCAAACACAATGTGACACATGCACAGTTTCCTCTGAAGCTTCAATCATATCTTGTGTGTGTGTGCGTGTGTGTGTGTGTGTGTGTCTGTGAATGTTTGTGTGTGTATGTGTGTGTGTGTGTGTGTGTGTGTGTGTGTGTGTGTGCTGAAGTGTTCTCAGAGTATAAGGCAGGACCATGACCTGGATGATGGCAGCAGAGCCTTAATAGACCATGACAGGCCTCACTGATTATATTACCTCACTATTAGAGAGAAATACACACACACAAACACACACACACACTATCACACACACACACACACATACACACACACACAGTGCACAATTCTCTGGGGTTTACAAGGAACACAGAAGCATTAGAGGCTCAGACAGACTGAGGTCAGTGACAGCAGAGACCTGAACACACCTAGACCTGAACCAACATACACGACAATGACACACTGATGGTATTTTACTGCAACACACTACTCCTCATAAAGTCACACCACTACCTGAGCACCTTGTCCACTACTGCTACAGACACCTTCATCATGGGCAGTTAGAATGTGCGACCAAATACAGGACTTCTTTTCAAAACCTTGGTGTGGACTACATGAGGCCTGATCTGGTTTGTCTGCTCCATGCAGCTGTTAAATCCCCATCACACACATTTGACAGAGCAGACCAGCGGAGTGTTCATGTTTAAGAAGATATTTTTCCATTTGGTTTGAAAAAACAACAAATGAAATTATTAACAGACTAACTGACAGATGAACTGAGTGATGGTGTGAGACACCAGAAACACTACAGTAAACCAACACAGAGCCACTGTGGAGGAGTCAGAGCTCATTATCAGCTGTCAAACATGTTCACATCACCTCACTGATCTGAACGTGTGAATGTCTTTGAGGTTGAACTCTAGTCTCCCTGAGCTGAGACAGACTCAGACTGTCTGCACCTGTATCCACCTCCCTGTTCAACACTGCCACTGCATTTAAACGTTAACCAGTTGCTACGATGGAAGTGCTTCTTTCTGAATATATTTTAGATTTTTTGGCCTCCTCTGAAGGATGTGAAAAGTAAAAGTCTCAGGGGGCTCAGTGCTCCAAGTCAGACCCCTGATGGACGAGCTCAGGGTGAGCTGGTGACAGATCAGGAACAGGGTCACTATGGAGGTCCTTGCCTCGTGACAGCAGGGTTGGACCATGTTATGATATGTATACCATGAGTCAATATTACTGTGTTCACCTTCATCACATCGCCATGACAACCAGATAAATAGTTCACTGTAAATAGAACCAAACTGTACAGAGTATGTGCTTGATGTGTTTGATGTGAAGCTGCCATGGCGCAGTAAATGTAAAACTCACAGTAACAATGGAAGATGATATTAAATGACTCTGTAGAGGGCTTTTAATTTGATACAGTGGATACAGGAAGTGGAGACATGGTGACAAGAGATGGAGAGAGAGAAAGAAACTGAAAAGAGAGAAAGGCAGATTGAACTAGTTACCATTAATTTGAGGGATTTTTATTATTGATGCTGACTGATAGTGTACAGCTGTGGCATGTGTTACATTAAAGTGCTGACCTGCTGATGGAGCTAAGTGAAATCACCAGTATCATTACAGTTCATCCTGAGGGGATTATGAAAGTCTGAACCACCTCCCTACAGATGTTTCACTGTGAACCAGCTGGTGGTGCTGGAGGAAGAGTCAAGGGATTGTTCTGGACCATCATCAGGGAACCATGAAGAATAATGTGCCAATCACTCCAGTAGATGTGAAATATTGTGGCAGAAAAAACTTAAAAGATCTGATAACTTTGACCTGATGGTGCAGGAACCAAAGTCAGAGGATCCACAAAGGCTTCAGGATTCATCCAATGGGGACAACGAATACCTGGATATCTGTACTTCTCATGGCCACAGATTAAATCATTGCATTTCACTGAAGATGAGTAAGTCAGTCACCAGAGTTCAGGGTTCATCCTCTGGGTACCATCAATGTCTGCACATCATTTCATGACCATCCGTCAAAATATTTTCATTCTAGACTAAAGTGAAGGAGCGAGCATCACTGTCATCGTACTGTGCTGCTGTTTACTGCATCAGTAGAGAAAACACAGCACACCCATCTGATGTTATACTATAACACCACAGGTCCTAACCCTGACCTGCATGTTCCCCTCATACCAACACTACGCTCCACCACTCACACATGCGCACACTCATTCACACAAACATTCATTAGTCATGACATGAGGTCAGGCATGGAGCCATCACTTATTGAACAGGAAGTGGGTGAAAGACAGAGAGGAAGATGGGAGTGAAGGAGAACTGAGAGGACATGAACAACCAAACACTCACACACACATTCCAGCCATATCTGTGGAGCTGAGAGTGGCACTGTCTGGGGTTTGTCAGTTTAACATAGAGACGTTATAATGAGAAGCAGACTCTCCTCTACACACAAACACATCAACATAAGATGAACAGAATCAGAGAAGCCATAATGAAAAGATGAGTGAGCTTCAGCGAGAGGACTGGAAAGGTCTGTTAATGCTCAGCTTTAGTCAGGCAGATTACAGCAAGGTCTCATGGGAAAGAAAGTATCTATCGACTGTCCGAGATGACAGTAAAATACAGGAGCTGCAGGTCTGGTGTCACAAACACAGCACTCAAAGACTAATGGTTAACAGCTAGGTTATTAGAGTGCAAACCCTTCAGAGTTTGGGTTAGTTTATTATTAGGGTTCTAACCCTAACATATGATCAATGTCCAGAGGCAGAACTATGAATGTGATATAACATACTGTATACACAGCGAAGTCTGAGACCATGTTCCTATTCACTTGAATTAGTCCACATTGTCTAACCCTGTCACCAGAACACTGGGTTAAAGTTCATGGCTCTTTAGCAGCTGGTTAGATTATGATCACAGGTGTTAGTTAAAGTGGTCCTCAGATGATCAGATATGACTATTGGCCCATAGCTGCTCCAGAGCAGCAGTTATGTTCAGTCTAATGAATCAACAATGTCACTCTATAACCAACAACCTCATGTTCACTGTCATTTAAATAAATGATTTCATGTTCACAGTGACAGGAACTTAACTTCATGAATGTAGAACAGTGATGAACGTCCCAGTGTGACTGGTGGAAGCAGCTCCACCATTTTATTCCCAACGTCCTGTCGGCGCCGGTTAAAGGGATAGTTCATGTTTTTTGACGTGAGGTTGTGTGAGGTTGTAATATATAGTTGGTACATAGCTAATACTAATACAATGCACTCCGTAGGTGCACTTGTGCATAGAAATATGGTAGTCCAGCGGTTGAAAAAATGTTGTGCCAAATCTACTGTATGTATACATACATATATTATGACCTCACACAACCCCACGTCAAAAAACCCAAACTATCCCTGTAACCCTGACAACCCGATGATGGCCATGTTTTTGTGATGTACCACCAACTTACTAAAGAATGAATGTTAGTGACAAGTGTCATTGGTGAATTGCACCAATGACATGAGGACAGTGTCTGTTAGCATGAGCTAACACTGAGAAGCTGCTGAGTGTTTTATACAGGAGATACTAGAACTGCTCCATTGTGGCAAAAATCATAATCACAATTATTCTGATGAATATTGAGATCACAATTATTTTACACAATTACTCATTGACTTTGGAAACACCACACATTGAACTTAAAAAAAAAAGTTATCTTTTTAGATCTGCTCAAGATGATGCACTACGTATGTTGTTAATGTTGTCACACCGTGGTGAGGTTGTATTGCCCTGGGTTTGTTTTGTCCTGTCATTTCCTGTTTTATTTTGAAAAGTAATTCTCCTCTCGTTTCAGGTCACTTGCCCTTCCTCATGTGTCTCAGTCTGATTGCCCTAAGTGTTTCCACCTGTCTCCTATTTCCCTCCATGTGTTTAAATAGTCTGTGTTGTCCTTGTCTTGTGCCAGAGTGTCTTCGTCCTCGTCCTGCACCCGAGCCTTTTGTCCATGTCCACAGCCATAGTAGTCACCAAAGTAAGCCGTATGTACCTCGAGTCTCGACTCCTCCTTCAGTCTGAATTGTATTATTAAAACAGAGGACCAGGAAGAGTCCTATGATAACCCACTGAAGACTGTAAGGAAGGTTTTTTAGAGACCATCAGTCCAGACTGCCTATGGTCCAGAGAGGAGGGGCATCATGACGGTCTAATGAGGAGGTGAATGTGTTCAGCAGAGAAACCTGATCAATAATAACACTGTGATGTGAGATGGTAGAGATCAATCAGTCTGTCTCTGCTCAGGTTGCTGTAGATGTGATACAGAGCTGTGCAGGTGATGTCATGAATCATTGAGATGAGCTGCTTCACGCTTTTTATCAATATGATGAAGCACCTTGATGTTTGATTCACTGTAGGAACCAAAGGCAGAAATTTAACTGAACATTTACAATAAAACTTTATATGATCATCAAAAGATTTGATCCATTTGATGTGAATGTGCTGTTGCCATAGTGACAGTGTGTTGGACAGAAGAACTGACATCCATCCATCCTTCAAATTGAAATCAATCATTTATATTAAACCAAATGTCTCCTGTTCGTACGTAACAAACATTGTTACATAAGAACAGAGAGGAGCCCACTGCTGAGACGATAACAAGACCCTCAGAGAAAAACAGGACCAGGAATCAAACCATGGGAAAGAGAGAGAGAGCTCTCTTTCTGTATCTCGGCTGCCTTTCCCCAATCCGGCTGAGAGGGGAGACAGTGATACATGAGGCAGGAGTAAAGTAGGGCAATCCCCCGCATGACGGGGAGAGAGAGGCAGGAGAAGAAAGAGAGAGAGGAGTGGGGGGGGGGGGGGAGGGTCAGAGGGAGGATGTGGGGAGATGAATGTGCTCACTTTCTGCTGCTTGTGGGATGGGAGTGGGGAGGAGGGAGGGGATTTCCACGGTTGTGTATGAGAGCACTGACCAGCAGCATGAGGCCGTATCACTGACTAACACTCACTGCCTTAATAGGAAGGATGGATGGGAACATGGGAAGGTCGGAGCAGTCAGCCCTGCTGAGCTCCACAGGAAGTACATACACAGAGAGAGAGAGAGAGAGAGAGAGAGAGAGAGAGAGAGAGAGAGAGAGATATTGTACCACACATGCAAAGCCAGCATAAGCAAGAACTGGACCTCCAATCTACACACATCAGAATATATACTGTGCTTAAAAAAAACACACACAAAAAATATAACACACACTGCAGTGATGGACACAATAACATAAACACACACAAACACACACACACACAAGATGACAAACAGGAGCAGGACCCACACAAACACCTCCATCATGACTATAAGGGCAAACCAAAACCATCATTATCACATACACACATACACACACACACACACACACACACACACACACACACACACACACACACACACACACACACACACACACTGGTCTGGCAGCAGCTAGATAAACTTTCCATTCTCTTATTTATTTTTGTTCCTTTCCACAGAAACACGACCTGACTCATCACCACTGCTCTCAGCCTGTTTCCTGTCCCTGCTGGTTCAGTGTCAGCTTTAATGCTAATTGTATCGAAGTTAACACAACCAGAACACACTCCTCTTGAACTTGATATACATAAAGAATCTTACTTTGCTTTTGAGGTGAACTTGTTTTACATGTCATGGTAAGAAGAAAAACTGGCTGCTACACACACATCAGTTGCTAACAAGTGCTGAGGTTCAGTATCCAGCTCTAACTGCTTGATGTTGTTTGTCATTATGAGCTGATCTCCAAAAGTGGGACAGGACCAGACCCAGGCAACAGGCTGAGACAGACACAGAGAGGAGGGTACAGAGGACAGTGTCAGAGCATCAGTCAGATCTGCTCTCTGCTGCTGCTCTCCACCTCTGACCTCCTTTCCTTCACAACTCATCCCCCAGACACTCTCTCTGTTCATAATTATGTCTCTCCCTCCATCCTCTCTCCTCTCATCAATAATTCACTCCTCCTGTGCTCCAATTAAATAATTAACAGTGCCCAGAGCCATCAGATTGTAACCCAGCAAAGACAGCACGGCACCGAGTCCCTCCATCCTGCTGCACACAGCAACATGCTCAAAATACTGAATCCAGAGTCATCACAGAGAGAAAACACATCTTATGCACAGAAGAATAAGAAGTGATAACTACTGCTGTAAATGTTGTCAGACTCTGTCCTCATCTCTGAGCCTTCAGTCTGTCCAGTCAGTCAGGCTCCAGCCAGTTTGACACTGATCTGAATGAATATTCAGCCATAAACAAAATGTATTACCCAGTGTCAGCAAATAGACTCTAACTACAGTTAGCCATCTAAGCTACAGCTGCTACAACTTCAACATTATTTTTTCACAACTTATCATGCTGTATGCCCTTTGTTGCTATGGCAACGGGACAATCAAAGATCAAACAGGACTATAAGGTTAATGTGATGGAGGCTAAAATGACTAAAACGCTACAAAGAGAGTTAAAGGGTAATGTTCAAATGTTTTCATCAGTGTGAACAGTGTGGTGCACTTCATAGAGACGTCACCACATCAGACATGTGGTCTGTACCAACACCAATGACACTCCCTGACTCTCCATAGCACATTCAATACTACAGCAAGAAACAGAAAACAGAAGCCGCTAACACAGTGTGATAACACACTCACACACACACACACACACACACACACACACACACACACACATAGTCAGTGTACAGCTGAAGTTTAAATTAAATAATACGATATTTATCTAAAAGTCGGTGCAATATTTTAACAGACTGAACAGTTATGATTGTAGCCTGCTAATGTTGTGAGCACCCAGCTCACGTCGCTATGTTAGTCTAAACAAGGTAATATTAGCCTAAACAAGTTAGCATTGGCTTAGACAATGTGTGTGGAGTCTTGTTACAACAGATCTCTGTCACAGTTCACACACAGTAACATTTCAACATTTCAGTACATGAACATGTTGACGACATGTTGTTGGTATAAAGTGAACAACTGAAACTCATCAGCCTGAACTCTGTGTACAGATCTGATGTCTGTAAATGTTGCCAGAGGAGGAAACAGCTCAGAGATATACTGACTATTGGTCATCTAGAACTTGTTCCTGATTATCCAAATACTAAATATCTCCATACACCAGTAATGGAGTGTTTTGTTTCCACAAGTCTTGTTGCACCTGTTGCTGCACCTGTTGCTGCACCTGTTGTTCTTCTTCTTCTCTTTCTCCAGTTTGATGTCACACTAGAACACTTGTAGGGTTAATGCCCTGGTCAGTCCTGGAAGAATCACATGTCTGTACCTACCACATCTAGAGAACCTTCAACACCTTCAGTACTGTAGAAAAACATTCACCATCACATTCTCAGAACTTTAGCAGCAACTTGGAACCAGTACCATCTGTCCAGCTGGCTATGAAGTAGAAATTCCTATTTGTTACAATGTATAAACAACACAGCCTCATCATTTGTTGCCTAACCTCCTCAACCTGTGCACACTGACACACACACGCACACATGCACGCATTACAACCAAACTGCAACACTCTCTCTTGTTTCCCTCTCTGCTCTATCAGCTACAGTCACTGTTGCCTTGTTAAACTTCAGGGGGTCCATAGAAGTCCATTGAAACACACACACACACACACACCACACACACACACACACACACACACACGCACGCACGCACACACACACACACACACACACACACCTCAGCACAGTGTTACTGTAGGGTTTGCCTGGTGCTTCAATGTGGTTAGACAACAGCTGTTTGGGTGGTCAGCTCTGTTTCATACATTCCTTCAGAATAGAACCACCAAAACAAGAGTGGAGGTAAATCACCTTCTGACAAGAGTTTCTGCTACACGTTCACACTGACCACATCCTACTATGTTTTAGTTTTAAACTCATCTCTTCTGCTACATTTCCTCCTGGTGTCCGCACGACTCAGTTTTTGCCCCTAAAACAGAGACTCTGCTGGACCCGTTTTAGTTTGAAAACTCTGGGACTGTGTTGTAGTCTGGACACACAGAAACCGAGACCTTTGGAAACAATGATGTGGACACCCACAGTCGGTCCCTGATTGGCTCTCATCGGCCTCGCCTACCAGTGGTGAATACACCATGGTAATGAATTACAAGTGTTACTGACCTTGTTGTCTTTGTTAGCAGCTGTTGTTCAGCTTACAATTGTCTTTGCTGTTCTTCATTTGTAGTATTTTCTGCAACCAGTAGAGTAAACAATCTGCTTCCTGTTTACACCGCACATGCTCAGTGTATGTGAATGTTAATGTCTGTATGTGTTTTAAGGTGTGTTAGTGTGGATGGAGACCTTTTTTGATATGGATCTAAAATGGAAAGAGATCATTTTTGTTTTGAAATGCCATTTTGAAATGAAAACGTGGCAGTGTGGACATGGCCAGTCTGACATGTTCACACAGTCTGACATGTTCACATGGAGCTGCTTCATCCCACAGCGTTCTTCTGTTAAACTGACGAGCTTCCCAGCAGGACATGTGAAGAGACAAGCGGCTGCCTCCCAGTCAACCCTCATCATTGCAGCTGAACTATCTGAGCTGGTGCTGCAGTGAGCCCAGTTACAGTCAGGCTGAAGTTCCTATTCACCAAGTCAGAGTACTAAAACACTGCAATGCTAGTGTAAAGACATCAGAGGGCCTGAGCACTTCCTGCCACTACAGACACATGTAGATCGACTGTCATCCTTAAAGCTCTATTCAAACCATTT
The DNA here is from genome assembly GCF_021018895.1 of Seriola aureovittata. Classification (NCBI taxonomy): domain Eukaryota; kingdom Metazoa; phylum Chordata; class Actinopteri; order Carangiformes; family Carangidae; genus Seriola; species Seriola aureovittata. The sequence goes on from NC_079369.1 coordinate 30,158,753, forward strand.
CATTCAAATTGTTGTTAAAAGTTCAAACCAGCATCATCACTTTCACACAGTCCAGTCTGTCAGCCTATCATCACACTGCTCACTGATCAGCCTGCTGCTGATAGGCCGAACCCACAAACAGTAGCCGCATGTTGACATGTCACTGCAGACCACGTTTTGACCTGTGCATGTCTCTGAAGGCCTAAAGAAAGGTTCCACACTGTGATACAGGGTAGTCTTGGTTTTACAGAGATTACCTGCAGTAAGATGACCGTCACCCAGAGTTAAAGAACACACAGTCTTCCTACAAATGAAAAGTTCAACTCATAAACAACTGGAATCACTTTAGAACCCTTTGAACCAGGACCGAGACCTCTGTCCTACATCTGAACCCTTCAGGAGACCAAGACTGGAATGTTCATCAGTCTTACAGAACCATCAGAGGACGCTCAGACCACCAATTACAGTCCTGTTGCATCAGGATGCTACCAATCAGAGGACAAGACAGACTGCAGGACATTGATCATAGGGACATGTGGGCTCAGTGTGCTGATCTAATCCTGCTCCACAGTCCTCTTCAGAAAGCTCACTCCTTTTCTGATCATTATGGGTCAGATATCAGCAGGACTCTTCAACAACCCCCACCCAACAGCAGGGGATTATTACTGGAGCTGTCCCCGCCGAGTCTGTTAGTCTGCTAGTCTGTGCGTGTGTGTGTTTGTGTTTGTGTGTGTGTGTGTGTGTGTTTGTGTGTTTGTGTGTCTGTGTGTGTGTGTGCGTGTGTGTGTGCATGCGTGCGTGCGTGCGCTGACCGTTGAAGACAGCTTGTCCCTTTGCCAGCTCCTGGTCCGTGTCGATAATGTACTCGTCCTGTGCAAACCCCCTCGTGCATGGCAACGCCCCCTTCTTGCTTGACAATGAGTGCTCGGCCTCTTCACTCTGAATGAACTGGAGAGAGAGAGAGGGAAAGAGTATTCAAATGTCTGCATCCATCTGAGATCACCGGAGGCTGAGTCTCTTTCAGAACTCACAGTGTAAAGTCAACATTAAAACATTCAAACATTAGAACATTAGAACAGGTCTGCACAGACTGAACTTGCTGAGGACTGAAGACATGTGAACAGAACCATAGGAAAACAGAACAGATGGTCAGCTCATTAACATGAACAGAGGTTGTTGTTGAAAATAAAGTCCAGCTCAAGAAACCTTTATTTATTTATTTACACTGAATAACAGCAGAAGACTGGCTCAGTTCATTCTGATCATCATTACAGTTTAGACATTTGTCTGACATGCCCCCTAGATCTGTTCTGAGCAGAGTGTCTTTACAGCAGTAAGACAACATAACCTATTAATGTGAACGTTCAGTGTTGATGAAAACAATTGGACTACAAGGTCCATTGTCTATCTGCTGATAATAATTATGTTCTCTAATGATAATAAATGTTATAATGAAGTCATCTGCAGCATTTTCCTGTGTGTGAATATTACACTGTGCTGACCCAGAGGATGGATCAGACAGCTCAACAAACACACTGTAACACATGCAGGGTATTCATGACCAGATGTACTTAAGTCTGTCACCCTATAAAGAACCCCCCTACCCCTCTACCACACTTGGTTCAGCCCTCTGCCCCCCCCCCCCTCCAGACATCAGCTTGGACTCTTCCAGTTTCACGGATGAGACTGACAGAGAGCAGGAGGAGAGAAAACAACAGGTTTCTAATAAATTGTACATGTGGACATGTGTTTGTTGAAGCTGTGTTATTTACATATAATCTGTGTGCGTTTGACCTGCGTCAGGCTGAGGACGGTAAAACTCTCTTTGAACCAGCAGTGGGACAAGAACAAATACACTCACTCAATATAACTGTATACCCTGAGACTGTGTGTGTGTGTGTGTGTGTGTGTGTGTGTGTGTGTGTGTGTGTGTGTGTGTGTGTGTGTGTGTGTGTGTGTGTGAGTGTGTGTGTGGCTGCAGCCATGTCACATGCACATTCACAGGCAGGTGATGTGCACACTCTGTACAGCCACAATGCAGAGCACAATGTGATGATGATGCTGATCAAGGGGAGTAATGAGGTTTTTAGTTGAAGAGTCTGTCCAGTGTCTGTCGTCTCTGTGAAGGGCCTCTTACATCTACTGAGATCCAGTCAAGTGCTGCATGGACTGAGGAGCTCCAGACCACCTGCCCTCCCTTGTTAGAAGCAGTGGTGGAGGACAGAGAGCTGAGCTCTCACCTGGTTCAGGTGAGACAGATCATATCAGCTGTGACTGAGATCAGATGAGGCAGTGAGGAAACTGAATGATCAGTTCACCTGTTATTAATGTAATAATTGACTGTTCTCTAACATGTCAGAAAACAAGAGAAATGTCCAACAAGTAAGTCAAAGATAGAGAAGCTGAACTATTTCAATAATTAATCAATGATCAAACATTTTGCTGGTTAATGTCTCCTCTAAAACTATAGAGTAAATCCCTTCATTTCTACCTGAAACTCCATTAATTTACCCACTGTTAACATCAAGGTGTTTTTAAGAGATAATTCATGGCTAATAACATATGAAGATATTTTGAATGGTTTATGGGGCTTTTTCAGGTGTAAAAACCTCTTAACTGACAGAAACCATGAAAGGCTCAGAAAGCTGTCACTGCTGTTCTCAATAAACCAAATGATTTCCTCCAATAACATAAACAACTATAACAAATACTGCTCAATGGTCAGTGTTTCCTCTACATTCATTTAGCAGTGGCGGCCCGCCACTGCTAAATCATAGCCGCCACGCCTTCAAATTTCTTTTTTTTTTTTTTTTTAATTTCTTTATTTATTTTTATTGTCGCAAACGCACCACCGCCACATCTCTCCACCTTCACAGCACAGCTTGTGTGATGATGAGCGCAACAGCGAGGGGAGGGGAGGGAGGGAGTGGGGTGGTTGGGGGATCCTATTGGAGTTAATTACTCGCGAGAGCGCGGCCTTGAAAGTGACGTCACGTCAGGCACCAGGTGAGAGTCAGAGAAGTGTAGTCGTGAGGAATAAGGCAGCGAATTACCGGAGAAAAGGTAGACTTATTAGCCAACTCAGTGACGCTAACTTGGGTAAACTAATTGATAGCATTAAGCTAATATCTACACGTCATTATGTATTAACTGCTGACTGCATTTTCAGATGAGCTTGTTCAGATACTTCTCTAAGAAGAGAAAGACAACAGATGAAGAAGACGCTAGTCAGGTAGCCTATCATAAGCCTTTTACTGACTTGTAAATGATGATGGTTAGGTAAAAAATAGTATTTTAATGTTCACACTTGTAATCAGATGTGATGTGAGTGTAAACTATATAACGCTGTTAGCGTTACGTTACTCACACTTTTAATGTAATCTTATTAGACAAGTAACATTAGACAGGGAGGAGTTGTTAAACAAAGTGGAGGAGAGCAGAGCACAGCAGCGGGAGAGTTGGGTGAAGGTGCAGGAGAGAGAGATGAGCCTGGGTGCAAACTTTGCCACTGAATGTACTACCCCCCCCCCCCCCCCCCCCCCCCCCCGGATAGCATGCCCCCACTGCTGAAAAAAATCCTAGAGGAAACACTGATGGTTAAATTACAATAATTCATCCAATCATCAAAATTGCATTGATCACATTGATTTCCTAAAATCGAACGAATACATATTATTTACATGATTATTGACACTCATTCTAGTATTTTCTTGGTTTTAACCAAGTCACCTTTCACACACATGTCAGCTCTGGTTGGCTAACATGCTAACACATGTTTCCCAGATATAGATTTATCAGTAGCAACTAAGCAGCAATCTCCGAGACTGAAAAATTAAGCCAACACAGAAGAATCAAAAAAACCTCTTTGAATAGCTGCTTGAGTCTGGCTCCAACAGTGAGTCAGTCCCCATAGATTCCCATGTTAAAATGTCCAACTTTACAGCAGAAATAAACATGTTTACAGCCTGGTACAAGAACAGTTGGTCTCTAGAGCTAATTTCCTCCTTCATGACATCTGTTTATATAACTCACCTGTTTACATTTTATTAAATAGTTATATTTATTTATTATTTCAAGTTATGGAGAATTCAGGGCATGCTGCTTTGAATGACAGGTGGGGCAGGGCATGCCTGCCACAAGCCAGCATGCACCAAAGTCTTGGCTTGACACGCGCCCCTCCTCTTTGCCCAAATCCCGGCTAATACAAAATGGGGCAGAGTTAGGTACTGGCAAGATGGCGACGATGGAATGGCCCATTCTGAGCTTCAGAAATCTATGGGTGACATCATGGAGGCTACACCCATCTTTATTTACAGTCTATGGTAGCAACCACCACATTGTCAACACTGACCACCACATATTGATTTTCTACTTTTTACAATTTCAAATGAGTAAAATCTTATTTCACTGAAATGGACCTGACTCAGTGAGTCAGTGAGGGCTGATATTTGTTTGACACAACATGAAGCAGTAGAGCTGTGTGTATTGTTCAGTTATGTATTTGTTCTTGGCAAATACATTTTTTAGCAGTGCAGCAGCTTATATACGGCATTATTTAATGATTAATTAAAAAATAAATAAAAACTCTGTACCTGAAGAAACTCTTAGATGGTAGATTAATGAGTCGTTTGCCTCTCTGACCACCTGCAGGAAGCTAACAGCAGGAGAAACCAACAGATCTAATTCAAGTTTCTATTGTTGTTGTTCATTTCTACCTTCATCATCAACAGGGATGTTCTCTGTCCAGTAACGTCTGATCTATGGTGAGTGATGATTCAATTAGAAAATAAAACACAAATTAATTGAATAACTTATCTGCCAGTTTCTGTCGCCCTCTCCCTCATACGCACACACACAGAAACACACATACACACACACAGACACAAACACACACACAATTTGATTATTAGTCAGCTGGTCTACAGACACACACCACATCCGTCATGTTCACATCTATAGATCCACAAGGCTCAGCACTTCTCTCTCTGTTACTCTGACATGTCGACAGGCTGCTGAGGTGGTGTTTGCTGCTGATAGCTGTGTGTGTGTGGGTTGAGCTTCAGAGTCCACATCTCCACAGAGGCAGAGGAGCTGTGCACGTGTGCACACATTGCACAGCAGCTGTTACCTAATCAATTATTTACTATTATTAATAATCTGGACGTGTCAACCTGATTGATAATGACAACAGTACAAACCCTGTACTTACTTCAGTGTTTCACTTATATTACAGTGTCACAATTAGATGACTCTGCAGAGGGCTTTTAATTTGAAAAGACAGATAAAATGGAGGCACAAGGCAACACCAGGTCATGTAGAGAGAGGGGCAGAGAGAGAAGGGTAGATTTAACTAGCTATCATTCACTTAGATTTTATTACCTAATGATTGATTCACTGTAACCATACTACACACATATACACACACACGCCCAGGTACGACACAACCCTTCACAGTCATACTGGCACACCAGAACAAATCCTGGTGGACTATCAAAACATCCATTAATATCCATAACGTTTTTACTGGCCCTCCCTGTGTGCCTGTCCTTCAGGGTGAGTGTGGGTCCAGAACTGGACTCACTTCACCAACGACACTGTCGTTAGCCTCTGAGCAGCTGCCGTTAGCCTATGAGCGGCTTTGCTACGTTTTCATAGCCTAGTCTATTAGCTTAGCTTGACCTCTGTCTGCACTGCAGCTTTAACTCAGAGTTAGGGCTGAATGATATACAGAAAAAAAGTCACATTGCAATTATTTTCGATAGATATGAATCATGATTTCAGTGGCAACATGGTAAATTTTTGAATTTCATTTCTTTTCCAAATAACCATGTTCTCTTACATCTGGTCTGTAGACCCAGGCGTCTCAGTAGCACCACAACGCTTCATTAATGGTCTGTAGTGACACATTTTACCTTCACCAAAAAACTGCATCTCCTGTGATTTAGATATTGTGTTGGCCATGTTGCGATTTCAATATTTTGATAAATTGTTCAGCTGTCCTCAGGATGGAGGCTTCACTTTCATTCGACAAATGAAATCATCCAAAACACAGACTACATGCTATTTAATGCTATGCTAATGACAACCTGCTGCATCCATGGTGTCGTCTGACACCTGGATGTTTGTCTGTCTGCTGCGTCACATTGTCAACATGATGAAACATGAAGTCAGTCTAACTTCTGATCAGTGGTCAGTTACAGTTGACAGTGGTTACACAGGCTGTGAAACAACAGGTCAAATATTTGCTTCAACTTCAAAGTTTCAGTAAATCTGTATTATTAATAAGGAACACCAGCCACCCCCCACCCCAACAGACGGAGGGGGCTTGATAAGGAGGGAGCTCAGTGTTCAGACTCACTTCACCAGGTGTGACACAGCTGATAAAATCAAACCTTCATCAACCTCCAGTATCATTTCTCCCTCTGAAGGCAACAGGAGGAACATTATCTCAGCTAACTTACATGATGTTCTTTCTTCTCATTCATCATTATGACTGAATCATCCAGAGGTTTGATCTGAGCCCCTCAGACTGCTGACGACCTTGCTGTTTTGGAGGTAGTGTTGGATTTATTTTAAGAGCTGACCTTTGACCTGTTGGCACAGCACTGTCCTCTCTAATGATCTGTCCGACAGTGTGGGCGTCTTTGTGCCTTCATTATATTCTGCTTAAGCTACATTTACAACCTCTGGAGCTCACACGTGAACATGCACAGTAACAGCAGTGGGTCAGTGGTTGGGGTAAGAGTCTGCCTCTGCCATAGTTAACCAATAAATAAGAAATAGTGGAACACATGACTGAGGTCAGCCAGCTGCATGTGATTGGTTGTGAATATGATCAAGTACAAATGTTGGTGTGGGCCTTTAAAGGTTATCTCTGGTGATGGAGGCAGACTGAGAGCAGGTGGAGAGAGATACCTGTATGTCATCTACAACCTGCACACCAAACTCCATTATAAAATCTGACAATTCTTCTTCCTTAGCGCCAAACCAAAGAGTGACATGATGGATATGAAAACAGTTTTTCTCTCAATCACAAAATGTCCATCATCACAATAGGTTCATGTTCCGGGAAGAAGAGCCAATGACGGAGTTCCACATTCACTGAGAAGGACAGAGGATGAGGAGGATGAAGAATCTACACTGGGATACATTCAGCCCGCTCCTTTGAACTGGACCTGCTCCACCATAGGGCAGATTACACCGCCGTTTTTATAAACGGTGATCGGTGTCTTCTCACCACAGGACCCAGGGCTCTGTTCAATCAGGCTGAACCGGATCACAGTCCAATAACAGCATCGAGTCCGAGCACAAAGCCACATCAACTGTGTCGTAAATGAGATGCAGAAACAGGCGACAGCAGCAGCTTGTCATCACACACACACACACACACACACCTCGGCGACGGACACTGTATTTGATGTGAATCGGTTTTATCACTGAGGAGCCGTTTGCCTTGTTTGTGTGGTGGTGAGCGGAAGCAGCGGGAGGACCGGAGCAGGTCTGGGATCAGCAGCCTTTTACTTCCAGTGTGGAGAGCGGCCCTGATTCAGAGAATTAAATTGTGACTACAATGAAGCGGATGCAAACTCAGGTTTAACCGCACTGGCTCCGTTCCTCTCTGGATCAGTATCTGCAGCCCATCTGTCTCCGCTCCAACGGAGGCTGTACCCTGCTGCTGTACCCTGCTGCTGTACCCTGCTGCTGTACCCTGCTGCAGCCTCCGACGGTCGGAGCTGTAAAATGAGAAATATTTTACCTGCAGGGCCGCCATCAGCATCCAAATCCACAAAGGATGCATATTGTTGTGTTCGTGTTCCTCCTCCAGAAGCGACAGAGTCCACCGCGCAGCGCTGGGCGTCAGATTTTTAATTCCCGGTAAACCCCGGCGGCATCAGGCTGCCTCCCTCCTTCCACCAGCCCAACTCTCTGTCTGTCTGCTCTGCCCGGCTCAGCGGCACTCCAGACTGCCTGAGACTGACTCGACGCCGGCCTCAGTGCCGCCCTCTGACGGACAGTAGGAGCACTGAGCCCGGTTACAGAGAAGCTTCCACTCACTGTGTGGGGAGTTTATAGAATGTGGATGGCAGCTGTGGAAAACTATATGGGACTATATTTAAATGATAATGTAATTCCGCGGTAGGTAACTTTCCACATATGTCTGAGTTATTTGAGTAAAAACGAAAATGAAAATGCAATAAGCCAATTTCCCTTTTATTTTCACACACTCCTGTGGCTGTTAAAATGAGAATGGAAATGATGTTTGACATTTCATTTTCAAACTCATACCCGCTGCACATTGGACAATATTCAAATGCAATAAGCAAGCAAAGCTTTATTTATATAGCACATTTCATTCCAGGTGGAAGCACAAAGCATGAGTTATCAAGGAAGTTGCAACCACAAAAACTATGTAGGTAGTAGATAGATAAAACATTAGATGCAAATGAAAACATACACATAAATGATACATATGAATTAAAAACAATTAAGAAAATGAAATAATTAAGACCAACAACCAATCAACAAAAATGGTATGAACATTAATTTTGTATCGTAGAAATAAAATAGAATAATAAGTTCTATTCAATAAAATAATAATAAGTCCAAGAAAAATACGACAGATATGAAAGCAATCAAAGGAATGAAAGTAAAATAAAATAATAAATTAAGACCAGCAAACCAGACTGGAAAGAGCAGCTAAAAATGAATGTTTTCAGTTCAGATTTAAAAGACAATAGCGTAGCAGCCTCTAATATCATTAGGCAGACTGTTCCAGCAGCTTGGAGCATAACAGCTGAGGACAGTTTCATCCGTTTTGTGGAGACCTGGGGAATAACCAGACAGCCTGGTCAACATGACCTGAGGGGTCCAACTGGTTCAAGCTCACAAGCATGTCAGATAGATACTGATGTTTAAGACCATGTATGGCCTTAAAAGCAAGCATTAAAATTCACTACCTTGTCCCTGTTTGTCTGTCACTGCGACAATGGCAGTGGCTAATGGCTGGTCATGCTAAAACAGTAAATACACTTTTCATTTTCACTGTGACCCCAAAAGAGCTTAGTGATATGAAAATGAAAATGCAATAGATGAATATTGCCTAGTGCAGAGCAGATGAAGAACATCAAATGTCAAACGCTGTTTTCATTTTCATTTTAAGTGACACCTCAACGTTGCTTGCATATATGGAAAAAAAGGTTAAATTGTTTGTATCGCATTTTAATTGTCAAATTTTAATTCTAAAGTTAACATCATATAATTTAAATATAGTTACCTACAGGCTTCCACAGGTCAAACAAAGATGCAATGATCAAGTCCTGATGAAGCAACACGCCAGCTGTGTTCTATATTAATTAACTGGTCCACATCAGACAGTGATCAGTTTTTGTCTGCTGATCGGCTTCTGTCTGTGGACAAACATGGACTACAGTGACACAGCCTGGTTCAGAATAACATCAGTTACTGGAGCCAGAAAGGGAGGTGGAGCCAGAAACACCTGAGACACCTGTCAACCAAGGAAACATTTCTCTTTAATTAAAGGGGCACTCAAATAGTTAAATACTGCACGTCCATAAAGTTTGTGGAACTGAAGGAGGATGTTCCAAGACATATCCTGACTCTTAGTCCAAGCTTGTTAGTGTCTTTTCATTAAGACTTTCCTCTTTATTGACCAAATAAAGTTCTTTCGACAATTCTCCAAAGCTGCTCTAAAGGACAGGTCCCATCTTAAAGAGGTACTCCACAGAGCTCACTCTTCTAATCCAGCAGAAACAGTAAGATAAAGTCCTCTGTGGCTCTGAGGCAGCTTCCTGAACTCTGATGATATCATCAAGGTTGTTTTGAGGCAACTTTCATGACAAAGAGAGACAAAGAGAGATGAAGGCATTTTAACAGCCAGGAAGATGGAAGTTGCATTATGGGAAATGTAAGATACTGTATTTGAGGAGTAACACATCTTCTGCTGTTGTTTGATCACTGTGATGTTATCAGTACAGTATTATGTACACAAAGGCATGGATCAAAGGAGCAGGCAGATTTTAAATCACAACTAAATAATATAAAGAATTAGGGCCCCTGGAAACTCACCTGGCGGACCCCACCTTTTCTGGATTTAAGATGAGAAATGTAGCTTTAAATAGGAAACAGTCAGGGTCACTTCTTAGATTTATTGTAATTCTTTCTTGAAGCATTGATGCTAAAAACTCTACAAAGCTCCTCACGGCCTCCAGGCTCATCCCTGCTCCTGTCTGAGGCAAAGGTCAGTTAAGGGGCCATTGAACATGATATGAGGCAGTGAGACATTCATCTTCGCCCTCTCTCACTGGGAAAGCATCTATTGTTAAATGATAAATCAGTCCTCCATTTTTTATGTTGATGTTATACAGTTGGATGAGACCTACTCAGAGCAGTCATGCATAAGTGTGAGCCTCACACACACACACACACACACACACACACACACACACACACACGTACAGACCACCCAGCTCATGGTTCTTACACAATATTTTATACAACTTTGTTTAACCAGGAAAGCTGCAGCACTACGATCAACCTGCTTTAACATTTTACATCAGTGTCCTGATTTCCAGCCCCTCCCTCCACACAGACTCATTTTGAATTTTACTGTCTGAAGTAGACGGAAAACAAGCTATGAAGGAGCCTTACTGTAGAAGATAGATCTGTGTCCTGCACAGATATTTGCGCAACATCACCTGCAGCTTCACCTGGAGCTGGAGGGATAAACAGCCTGTTACTGAGGGAAGCAGTGCAGCCTGCAGCAAGTGTCCAGGAAAGTGTAATTTCTCTCTCTGAATATTCACCATGTTCGAAAATATGATGATCCATGTAACCTCACCCCAGCAGCTGACATGCAGATTAAAATCAGTCAGTTTATTAGGAACAGCTAGCTAAAGCTCTAATCCAACCGGTTTTAATGTTCAGTTTGTTTTGAAGCTGTTGCAGAGACATGTGTGATCATTGTGGAGGATGTAGGGTGTGCTGCTGTGTTACATCGTACAGACAGGTGTTTCTGTTGTTTAGCCTGCCTTCATTGATGTTAATGGTGTGGACAAAATAATAGGAACATCTGCAGTTCAGCTCATTACAAACTGCATCATCCACAGTTCCCTGTTCCCTCTGAGTTTAGAGGTGGAGCTACAATGCTTGTCATTGCTCTAGTGGGAAACAGCACATTTTTCTGATACTCTCACTTTTTATCTTGTTTCTCTCTCACTGATGAAACTGGTGTTTCAACCAGCAGCTGTCTCAGAACAGACTGTATTTTATTCCAACACTGCTCACTCAGCAGATGGAGGCTCCTGCTCCACTGTAGATACAATTGGTCCTGCTGCTCTCCTTAAATTCATGACATTAGCTCAGTGTTCAGCAGATAAACAAACAACATCAAACTGTTGAACCTTCATATTTGTTGGCAGCTTTAGTTTCCTGCAGTTCGTCCTCCATTAACACAGTGTGTAGCAGCTCTTTAAGTGTGCACCTCTGTTTGGACACAAAGCTATATCACTTATTATTCATGACATTTGTCATGTTCTGCTTGTTGAACACTGAATGACATGAACTGAGGCTGAGTGTCAGGAACATGACAGGGTGTCTGATAGTGTGTCTGATATTTTTAGTTTTGTTGTTTTGTTTTAATGGGATGAGGTTATGTTTCTGATGAAGGTGTTGAAACAGGTGCAACCAATAAACAAGATTTACTTACTTGGATGTATTTAAGAGTATTCAATGTTTATTCGTCTTTGTTCACTTCTGTTGCTCTTGTTTTTGCTGCATGTCCCCATGTATACTCCTGAACACTGTTGATGGCGCTGTGAGTGAGTTCACTAAGAGACTTACAGTATATGAACAAACATACTTGGCTAATGAAGCAGATTCTCACACACAGCTTAACAAAGATAAAGCCTACCATAAAGAAGAAAACGTATAGCTTTGGTTGAATTCAGAGGTCTACAGACACTTTGTTAGTATGTGGTAGCATTCTCTTTAAATAGTTTAACTTGAGTCAAACGTCTCAGGTAGCCTTCACAAGCTTCTCACAGTAAGTCCTGGTCCATTCCTGCACAGAACTGGTGATCTGAGTCAGGGTTGGAGGCCAGGCACACCTTTTCAGTTCTGAACACAGATTTTTTATTGGATTGAAGTCAGAGCTTTGTGATGGTTACTCAAATTCCCTGACTGTGTTGTCATTGTTAAAGTATGTTTGGAGTCATTTGTGACTGAGCTTTAACTTCTGTCTTGAGATGTTGCTTCAATATATCCACATCATTTTCCTCCCTCGTGATGTCATCTGTTCTGTGAAAGTGCACCAGTCCCAGTTTATTTTCATCAGACCACAGGAAATTTCTCCAGACAGTCACATCTTTGTCTCCATGTTCAGTTTGAACTGTAGTCTGGGTTTTTATGGCAGTTTTGGAACAGTGTCTTCTTCCTTGCTGAGTAGCCTTTCAGGTTATGTTGATATAGAACTGTTTTACTGTTGTATCTGACTCCTCCAGCATCTTCACAAGGTCCTCTGCTCTTGTTCTGGGATTGATTTGCACTTTTCATCTCTAGGAGACAGAACATGTCTTCTTTCTGATGGACTGACACCTGCATGGTCACAGCCTGTAACACCTGTGTACTGAATTATCTCATGCTGTCTAACTTACAGCTCCTAGTGGACAAAATATTCACAACAGTCGAAAGCAGTCATTTCCCTGCTTGATGGTCAACTGCTTCAAACCATTGAATAAGTCCTTCACTCAGAGCTGCAGCTCTCTCTGATCCAGCCAGTCTCCCTGCCATGTGTTCCTGAGAATGTTATGTGTTTGTATTGAAATGCTTTTCCTTTAGTTCGTGTGTAGTAAGTTAGTATTTAGTATGTATCATTAATTTTGGATTATGTTTGGATTTGCACCACAAAAACTGTGGTTGTTGGTGGACAATAACTCTTTGTCTATGTCTCTTTAATATGCATATAAAGCAAAGTAGTCTACAGAGTATGCCATATCCACCATGCTCCACCTCATTCTAACTCATTTAGGTTCCTGCTGATTGATTTCAGCTCAGCATTTAATATGATCTTGCTACAACACCTGGTGGAGAAGCTGAGGCTGCTAGATGTGTGTCTTCCTGAGGCAGAGACAGCAGAAACACAGTTTTGGTAGCAATACATCTGAAGACACCACGGGGAGCACAGGGTCGCCTCAAGGCTGCATACTGAGCCCCTTATTGTTCACTGTACAACCACATGACCGTGCTACCAATTTCAACAACCACTTCATAAAATTTGCAGAGGCCCCATCAGCAGTGAGGATGAGTCAGCCTACCGAAGAGAGTAGGAGCAGCTGATAAAAACCAAAGAGATGATCGTTGACAGGAGGGTGGAGGGTCAACCCCACTGACCATCAGTGGTCCTGTTGTAGAGGGGGTAAGTAGCATCAAGTTCCTCGGGGTACATTTGACTGATGACATGACCTTAACTGTAGCACCACAGCCATCATTAAGAGTTTGAAGTAGACTGAAGAGGGCAGACCCTCCCACTCCAGCCATAACTATTTTCTACTGAGGCACCATTGAGAGCATACTCACCTACCCACCGTATCACTTCCTGGTTTGGCAACAGCAGTGTGGAGGAAAGACACACTCTGACCAAGCACAAAAGATCACTGCTGCCTCGCTGCCATATTTGCTGGACATTTACGACCAACGCTGCATCACCTCTGGTTTTACCTCACGCAGACAGGGAGAAAGTACAGGAGCATTCATATTTATTTCAGTTATTATTTATTGACTATGTTTTATTTATGTAATATTTTCTTATCTTATATGCTATTTTATATTTTGTCATGTATAATGTATTCTTACTTTTATTTTGAAGCACACTGAGTTTACGCCTGGCGTATGAAATGTGCTATATAAATAAAACTGACTTGACTATTGCGCTGTATTTTACTTGCTTTTAAAGCAAAACATTATTTCATTTTCATGTATGTAATTGCATAGAAATTACCATTACAGGAAATTTAAATTTGAGCACCTCAGAGAACTTTTTAATAGAACTATTGTCTGATCAGATGAACATGGGACCTTCAGCTGTTTGGAAATTACTATTCAAATCTGAAGTATACGCCTGTGCTGATGGGTCTGGGATGGTGCTCCTCCAAGAGGAAGACTAGGGCATTGACTGGGAATCCTGAGAGTTACTTCTTTGACCAATTTGATAAACATCAATGTAAATACGCCACCACTGAGAAGGATACTCTTGCTTTGTTGCTTTCCTTGCAGAATTCCAAAGTTTATGCATGATCAATTAGTAATTTAGTGAGGGTCAATTACTAAACCAGCGAGGGTCAATTACTAAACCAGTGAGGGTCAAGTACAAAACCAGTGGGGGTTGTCACAGATGTATAATTACAACTAACGACTAATCCGTTGGCGCCTCATTGTTAATAACTACAACCATGAAAACAGCCACAGAGAGGGATCTGATGACAACTGCTGTCTGCTCCTTCTGCTACTTGTTTCTCTTTTATCATTCTTCTCAACTTTACTTATCTAATGCTACTCACTGTGTGCTGAATTCATATCACTTTGAGCGACTCTGTACATTCTACTTCAAAACTTTCTTAGTGTTAGCAGGTGAACTGTTGCTGTCCTGTTAGCTTAGCTCCTAGCCTAGCCTACCAGCTGAACCCCTAGTCATCCATAGCTAACACTACCTCACTGAGTGTGTAACGATAGTTTGTGTTAGCTGATCTGCTTCAGGTCTATCAGTTAGAACAGCTCTGTATGTCAGCGGCGCTCCAAATAATGTTTACCACAGGTTTGATATATTAGCCTTTTAGCATTAGCATCAGCATAGTTTCATTGGCATGTCCTATGGAGTTTGTCCTGGTTGACCTGGTCTGCTGGTCACCGATCCCAAATACAAACTGGTTTTTGACCCTCACCAGCCCCACTGGTAGTCCTGTTGTGCTGCATGTCTCCACTTTCCATCAGCCTCATTATTAGATTAGCATCACCAGCCACTGGTTACTGTCTATAGAGGCTTCACAGAGGGAGAGACAGGGAACCCAGGCAAATCGAACGCGGATTGGTCCAAAACATCTATTATGATGTCTGCATTAGTACGTAAAATTTGACAAACAGACTTGATGATGCTGTGTAGAACTAGATCAACGACTGCTGAGGCTGGTTGAACATCTTGAGCTGGCACAAGAGGTCCATCCTCTGCTGGGCCTTATTGATGACAGAATCAATGTTGGTCTTCCACTTCAGGTTCTGGGAGAATTTGGAACCCATAGACCTGACGTACCTAAATCTATTTGTATACAGCTTAATCAACATCACCACTGACTGCTAACTCCAAACAGATGTTCCCCTGAGGTACCATGATTGATGCAGAAAATCAGAGTCATCACCGGTAGACTTGACTAGTGATGTTTTTACTCAGAATAATGAGCAAAATACCAATAACTTTAAAGATGAAGTGAAATATTAAAAAAGTCCCAAAATTGTCTTCAATATTTTAAAATGTAATTCAAATATTTGTGTTATGGTTTAAACCTGCGCAACATCTGGTCTGACAGGCTTCATAATGCTGTAATATTGTGTGGAGATGGAGCACTTAGTGTATGGAGTGATAAGAGAATGAATTCTTCCATTTGCTCAGTGTGAGAATAGCACAGATGGTCCTACGTTATTTCACAAACCTAGTGAAGTTACCTCTGGTACATGATTAAACATGTGCAGGACACTGCTCCAGCCAAGTGTTAATCACATAGTGAAATCAAATTGTGAGCTCCACTTTAATCCACTTAATGAGCTGGCACCAGTTTGAAACCATTTATCATATCTACACACCAGAGAGCAGCTGTTTGTCTGCACTATCAGTAGAGAGACTAATGCACAGGTGAGACCACAATAAGTCTGAACCACCATGTAGATTGCTGGTCCCTGCCCTCTGAAGGTCGCTTGAAACAGTGCCCCTACAGCTGCAGGGGTACTTGATCTCTGTCACTATGGTAATAAGTGTGGTAGTAACAGTCACAGTTTGGTTAAACTACTTGGTTAGGTTTAGGGAAAGGTTGTGTTTTGCATTAAAATAGTACTTTGTTAAGGTTAGAGGGCCTTCGTTGTCACGGTTACGATGATAAACACACAGTTGAGGTTGAGGAACAGCGCGGAATTGGTTTCAGGCAGAAAATGAAGGGGTCTAGGAAAGTCCTGTGTTTGGTCACCCTGTCCACCTATACCGACCTCCTAACACTGTTGCTCTTTCCCCTACATCACCTGACTTCCTCCTCTGCTCCCGTCATAATCAGATGAGAGGTTGCCAACGATAAAACATAATAAGCTGCTGGCACAGACAAGATGTGGTTGTTTTTTTTGAGGCGGCAAGTCTCTGACAGGAAGTGCCCTACTCTTAAAAAACATGATTGACTGTGGTTTGATAAAGTGAGGGTGATTTGGTGACTCATTCACAACAGAAACAAACTGCTGCTAATACAGTATATTAAAATATGTTTTTATAGTCGTATTACCCAAACAGAAGTTCTACAAAGCTGATCAACAACTGCAAACCTAGTTATTTAATAAATTCAGCCTAATCTGACTTGTGAGTGTCATTGTCCTGGCCTCTAAACACTGAATGGTATAACCATTCCCCCGACATCTTGTCAGTCCCTCAGTCTGCCGACACCAAATCTGTCAGTCAGCCTATGTCCAAGCCTTTGTCATGCCTGTTTCTGAGGCTGTTCCTGTTGGCAGGACTACTGACTGGGAAGCAGGAACAGACATGACAATGGTTGACTCACAAATGTTGGCTGACGTTAAGTCTGTTTCAGGTTCCCAGTAGGTGGTCTAGCCAACACCCGCTCCTGATCTCCACTTAGAAGTCCCTGTCAGACCAGACCTTCAGATGACCAGGCCAGACAAGACCAAACCATCTGTCGGCCATTGTCTCAGCCACCAACAGCCAGCCAGTTCATCAGGTTGTCTGCCCGATGCTCCAGTTACCAGCCTCAGTTGTGTCTGGTTCGCAGCTTCACTGTCAGCCAGGCCTCTTACTGGCTACCTACTCTGGATACCTGTGCCCTGCTCTTCCTCCAGAGGGAATCCATCTTCATCACTGCCCTCCTGCTCGGCCTCCGGAGAGATCCCACCTTCATCTTTGGCATCTTGCTCGACCTTCTAAGGAATCCTGCCTTCGCCATGGCCAACTAAATCAGTCCTACCTTCATCCCTACCTTTACCGATGCTGTCTTGGGCCATCCAGGCCATCCCTTAGCTGAGGGAGTTACTTAAGCGTGTTGCACAGGATCTCCTGAAAGTTTTCCTTTGTTAAAGAAAAAAAATGTAATAATTTTAATAATTTAAAGCAGTAAAAAGAGATTTTGCAGTGGTAAAATGTGACTGCTTCCACGGAGACTGTGTGTTTGCTGGAATTAGCTTGCAATACCTGTTATCATGTTTGGGAAGCTGGTAACATCAAAGGAGTGAGAAATGCAGAATCAATTCATCATCGTTAACGGTATTCATTGGGTTCCCCTACTCTTGTGATAAGTTCATTTTCTTGATCTTGAATCTTAACTTAAGGTGTTTTGTGCAACTGGCCCCTGCTGTCTACCTAATGTTAACAGCCTTACATTATTAGATAGGGATGCATTACTGGAATAGCAGCATTATACTGTGGTTTTAAAATTAAAATCGGGGAGAGGGGAACTGAAACACTGGTAAATCTAATGAATATAAACATGTTGAAGTTGGAGGCAAAAATGCAAAAATATTGTTTTGTTTTTTCTCTCTTGTCAGTTAACAAGTCATTTCCTACAGTTTTTAATACTTCATCCGTTGCAGTGTTTAGTTTTTATCAAAATCTCAATAAAGGTTAACACAGATCATATGTCAATGAACCATTCTGTTGACAGCATTAAAAAGTCCTCTGTGTTTTGGAGGGGTTGCTGTGTCCCTACCAATGTTGAGCCCAAACCTACGCCGTTGACTCCTCCGCATAAGGAGCATCTGTATTGAATTTTCATGCACGGTAATGTGCTTGCTAATCAGTTTTATGGTAATTGTTGAGCATGATGACATCACAAACACAAGTGGCAAAGGTAAGTAATAGTTATAATCTTTTAGGATAGCTACACTTGATACCAGTTTCGTGGTCTTAGGCTGAAATTTGAGGTTTTCCCTTATGGTTGCACTAATTTACAAGAAGGTTGTTCATGTGATTGTTATGGCAGACTGAATAATTTTCTTTGGACCCCAAAATGCAGACCACAGACTTGAGACAAGGGTGTATTGGTGAGAGAATTTATTATAATAAAAAAGTAAATTTAAGTCCGTGATAGTGGGGATGGAAGAGTTCGCTCAACTGAGGGGGGTGGCTGAAGCAGGGTTGCGGTGGAGGATGGTGTCGGAGCAGGCAGGAGGTGACCGGAGTTGCCGTGGAGTTTCTGCAACCAAGGCAGATGCTGATCATAACTGCAACAAGACTGACGTAGAGACCTGAGCAACAAGGAAACTGGAGGTTACTAAAACTCAACAATTAACCATCGGCAGCATATATACCACTTGGTATATACAATGATCTGGGGAAGAATGGAGTGAATTGCTGGAGGATATATACTGCAGTAGGTGTATGTGTTGATTACAGGATGGAAGGCAGCTGTGCAGATCAGTGATGGCCTCTGTCTCACTCTCTTCAAATTACTGCTTTAATTCTCTCTGGTGGTTAGTTGGCTGCACCTGGAGAGGGGGTGGCTCAAGATTATAAAAAGGGCTTTATAACCTTAGGATTAGTTGTTTTTGTGTTATCTCCCTTTACTTCTAACACAACACTGATGCCACTGGCCTTCCAAATCCATTCACAGCTGAAGATCCATCCATCCATTTTCTTCCGCTTTTCCTCTAGTAGGGTCGCAGGAGGGCTGGAGCCTATCCCAGCATCTTTTCGGGCGAGAGGCGGGGTACACCCTGGACAGGTCGCCAGTCCATCACAGGGCAAACACATAGAGACAGACAACCATTCACACTCACAGCCACACCTATGGTCAATTTAGAGTATCCAATTAGGCTAGTCCCCATTTTCATGTCTTTGGACTGTGAGAGGAAGCCGGAGTACCCGGAGAGAACCCACACAGGCAAGGGGAGAACATGCAAACGCCACACAGAAAGATCCCGTGTCCGAGCTGGGAACCTTCTTGCTGTGAGGCGACAGCGCTAAACACTGCACCACCGTGCAGCACAGCTGTAGATGTCTGGTCCATTTCACCAACCATCCTCAGAGGGTTGTTATAGCGCAGGTACCATTGCCTTTGCTGTTTATGATTTGCCAGGGCTCCATAGCTTTTTTTTTCCTTTTTCCTTTTTGGTTTCCCTTCTTCTCAAATGGGGTGGAGCAAGGATAGGGAGGGTAAGGGAAGGGGGGAGATAGGATTGGAAGCTGATGCAAGCTGGAAAGGGGTGAGGCATGATGGGAAATCTGAGAAAAGAGAATGAATAAATAAATGATGATTAAAAAAAGGTGGGGTTTTGGGGTGGGCAACAGGAATTGGGAGGTAATAGTATGCTGTAGTGTTAAAGTATTGTGGTATTGTGTAAGTTGCTGATAGGCATGTGTTCTGTTTAGTTAGTGTGTATCTCACGCATATTATTAATAATAATATACATTTGTGGTACTACTGAAGAAAATACCTGTAATGACAATAATAGTAATAACAATATAAAAATAATAGTAATGATAGTAATAATAATAATTTGAAATATATGTTAATAAACAATACTATTATTATATTACATCCCCATCTTTAACACAGTCAATATGACATTATGATCAATAATATAGATCATTACCACCTCTAACAGTATTAAAAACTCATGTAGATCGTCACCACCATCAATATTACAGACCATATAAAGTTAAACCTATATGAATAATTAAATGGAAAAGCAAAAAAAAGGGGGGGGGGGTTAACAGTTATGTGTGTGTATTGAATGTGTTCATATATTGAGTGATTTTATGTGTTGTTTGGAAATCAGGCAATTATGGAGGTTGATTTATTGATAGTAAGTCCTTCCTATTTCTAATTAGATTCTCTACAAAATGTAGCTTAGCTGCCACGGTCAAGAAATGCATGACAGATCTGGTCATTTTATCAACACTAACAACACTCCTGTCTTCATGGGGGGGGAGTCTGAGCTCCTCTTTCATATCTTTGGGGCTGCTAATTGCAGTGATGCTAAATGTTCAGTGTGTACAGCTCCCTATAAGAGTTGGAGTTCTTGTTCCTTCAAAGCCATGTGTGTGTTTGTGAGCGTGTGTGTGTGTGTCTAAGATTCGATTACTATGGTGATCCCTTAAACCCCTTCATGGTATTTTATCACTGCTGTCATCAGCATTGTCATTGCCATGGGCATTAGACTCCAAACAGCATTTAAAATGTCACATGTGTGACCATTAAAAGCTGCAGATACATCTGGTTTTGTAAGGACATGACAGGCCTGACTGGGAGCCTAATACACGCTGACCTGACTGTCTTTATTGCATTACTCCAAACCACAGTCGGCTGCAGATGAGAGCTGCTTACAGAGGAGGCTGTGGATGAGAGCTGTAACAGTGCAGAACTACCCCTGACCCCATAAGCTATTCCTTGTCAGATCAGGTTTAAGTGCTCTGGCTCCGGACAGAGGAGGCAGACCATACAGCACATTAAGTAAAGCTTTCTATGGCTGGGCTCCCTGACTGGCTGTGATGCTAACTGCTCAAGCCCAAACCATTATACCTTCCATCAAAGCAGTGTAGGCTCGCTAAAAATAATCTTCCATGCATTGGTTTAGACTGAGCTCAGACACTTTGTCCATCATGTGATGCTCAGCTGCGTGGTGTGCACACAGACGAGACTGTTGGAATGATTTTCAGGCTCCTGACAGATAAATGCACCTTGCCTGGAGGCAAGATTAGTCATGGCCTTTTCATCTCTAAAGGCTGGTTAACCATTTAGTGCTGCAGCCCCACCAGGCTCCACCAGGCTCTCTGATAAACTAGGCCAACTCGTAAAGACGTTTCAGTGGCATCACAAGCTTTGGAGTAAAGACACACCTGAGATAATGATGTGGTGGAGGTCATAGGTCAGTTTTTGACAAAAGAAAACCAGTGAAATGTGACGAGTGCCTGACTGAAATCTGGATGAAGGTTTCAGGAGATGGATAATGTCTTAAGCAGAAGTATTTATTGCAGCTCGATGCACCAAGGAGACAGAAGATGGAAAGTTATAGACTTTAACATGTTAACTAGTGTCATTCCAAATCTGAGGCATTCCACTTGAGAGAACGTATATAAACCCACAGGCTCCACATAAAACTCTTCCACATGTCTGACATCCATGTGTGAAACTTCTATCAGAAACAAATTCTCAAAGTCTCAAAACACTTACAATGAAGATCTTCCTGGACTGCCTGTCCCTGGGACTCTGAGGCTCCTCATGCTCGCCCTCTAATGTTTACATCTCCCTACACTCGCTATCGATGAGGGCCCTGCTGTAACCTTGGTTACTATGGTTACTTCTGCTGGGAGGAGAGCAGCACCATGAGTATGGTGGCCTGTGACTGACCTTGAGTGTAGACTCTTACTGAATAAAAGAGAAGGAGGACATTCCTTCACAGTGACAAAAATAATCCTGTTTGTCCTGAGACAGGAAGAGACGGGTATGGAAGAGATACATGGTGAATCAGTTAAGTCAGCATTCTGATTTATTGTCTAACTGCTTTGAACCAAACAAACACACACTGAACACCAAACACAACAATAGAGGCAGCCTGCAACACACCTGTACGCAGTGAGTGTCACAAGCATGGAATCTTATGTTTGCAGTCATCAAATTATAGATAGATAGATAGATAGATAGATAGGTAGATAGATAGATAAATAGATAGATAGATAGATAGATAGATAGATAGATAGATAGATAGATAGATAGATAGATAGATAGATAGATAGATAGATAGATAGATAAATAGACAGATAGACAGATAGATAGATAGATAGATAGATAGATAGATAGATAGATAGATAGATAGATAGATAGATAGATAGATAGATAGATAGATAGATAGATAGATAGATGGATAGATAGATAGGTAAATACTTGTAATACTTAAATACCTGTTTTACTCTGAACTTCATTTATTTGGACTAGACAGTCTTAATGAGGCTCCAGAGGCTCTAACACTGTGATCAGTCAATATTCAAATAGTATCAAACAGTTACAGAATGACTCACAATAAATAATCAGGACATTAAACATGCTGAAGGAGGGGTTTCAAGTAGCTCAGTTGGTTGAGCCTCATGTGCAGAGGCTACAAGTCCTTGCTGCAGTTGGCCCCGGTTCGATCCCCGCTTCGGATAGCCCTTTGCTGCATGTCATTCCCCCTCTCTCGGCTTCCCCATTTCCTGTCTCTCTCTACTGCACTATCAATAAAGGCACAAAAAGCCTGAAAAAATAAATTAAAAAATTAAAAAAAACATGCTGAAGGAAACATTGAACACAAATACAATTATTTCTGTTTATGAATGTAAAATTGTATGCTACCTTTAGGTTTCCCACACACGCACATACTATGTGTACTCATTGAATGAGCAAGAGATTTGTGTTTTTTAGTGATAAAGTTAAGACACATCACCACAATAAAACTCTGATTAGCCTGCCACAAAAAACAACAGCAGCTAAATAACAGGCCACAGCATAATATTATAAACTGTATTGAATATCCCATAGAACCGTGCAGTAACAGTCGGCATGAAGCAACAGGTTCTCTCATTTAGCATCATCATCATCAGAAGAACAATTGCCAAACTAACTACTAAAGATAGTAATAACAATAGACAACATCAAGACCAAATGTAGCTGCTACAATAAACAATCAAAAACCCACGAGACAATAAAATAAATAGTATTCCTGCCTATTTCAAGTTCATTCTGCATGTGAACGTTACATCAAACTCTTTCAGAGTGGCCTCAGCATCAATGTTCATCAGTGCTCCACATTTCCTGCTCTCTTCTTGAATCTAACATTAGTGAGCAGGTGCAGCCAAATAATAAGACATGATCTTCTCTTGTCACTATTTTATTTTCAGGATTGGATGGTGAAAAAACAACAAAATCGTTAAAAAATGTAGACACAGTGCATACAGGATTACGGCTGCTGGCACTGCTGATGTTGCTAACGGCCAGAAACAAACGATTCATTGTCTGTTTGATCATTTTAACAAAGAACATGTTTCCTAGCATGTTCTTCCAACAACATTAGAGGAGACAGTTGTCTATTGTCAGTTCAACTTCAAAATGTACCAATAACATAATTTATTTTTATATAAGCAAACATGGAGTATGTAGAAGTACATCTATATCAGTACGTTGATATTTTATGTTCCTTATGATCCTCACCATGCAGCATATTTGTCTTTACTGTCACATGACCTAAGCAGTAGCCATGCTCACACATAAGAGTAAAAAGTATTTTTTTTAATGAATAATGAAAGTTCAATAAATGTGATCTTTATTTAAATCAGGACTGAATGTTCACAGTTTAATAAAGACAAGGGCAGCACAGAAAAACTGATGTTTCTTTGTGGATTCAAAATAAAAATAGAGCTGCAAGCAGCAGTTTGTGGGTTCTGACCCTGTATTACTGGAAATGAAACAGTCATTTGGTGTACTCTTCACTTGTGGAAAATTATAACTGTCACACATCGCCAGTCAACACTGGTTTCCATGTTGTTCATTGTGACAAAATGAAAGTCTTGATTGTTTGAATTCATCAGAAATCATAAATATGAAAGGTGAATGAAAATAGAGCAATTTTCAAAGATTAGGTTGTGGCACTTATAGTAAATGTCACATTGACAACATCCATCAGTGATGTTTCCATTATGACTCTGTACTCTGCACTGTATATCTAGTCATTAGTCTCCCAGTATCAGGCCTGAATAAGTCATGATTTATTTTACTACTGACTACATGAAGAAAATAAATTCCATGAATGTATTCATTTTACTTCATGTTTAAGTAACCACCACCACTAAGACAGAGGCTGCCATTAAAAAAAACAACATCCAGTTTCTAAATAAGTGCTTTTAGCCTCTGATTGGTTAGTTTAATGACACGTGACTTAGAGAGAGGACGCTTTGTTGTTGTTGTGAAGTGGACAAACTGCTGCTTGAAAAATTAGTGTGTCTCCATCCAGCTGTTTCTTTTATCAAGAGTGATCCTAACCACCACATTACATTACCTGTCATGGCACTAGACTTTCTGGACAGTGGTACATTTTCCCAAAACATGATCTCAGAGTCAGTGTATATAAGGCTCATTAATAGCAGACTAGAATGAGGGAAATAAAAAAACCCCAGTGACAAAGAAACAATCATAAAATGGAAAGCTGGTGCTGTCTAGTAGGCAGCTGTTGTTCTATTTCATCATCATCATCATAATGGCACATCATAGAAAAGTGACTTTGATGAATGGATATCTGTGCAGTTTGAGAAGAGAGCCTTGCTCGAGGGCACTTCAGTCTGTGCATGTGGAGTTACAACGTTTGGCTTTTATTTGAGTGTTTGGCTTAAAAGAGGAAAACATGAGGACCTGGACACACACACATGCGCACACACACACATGCGCGCGCACACACACACACACCACACACACACACACACACACACACACAAACAAACACACACACTCCATCAGGATGAACAAACCCAGCCCATCAGCTGAAATTGTGGTCTAATTCAAATTGGCAGATAGGAGTGGGGAAGAGAGCAGCGAGTAATCAAGGAGACAGAGGTGGGGGGGGGGGGGGCACATGTGAGTATGCTCTGAATGCACTGTCAGAAACACACTGATGATCCGTTTTCAGTAAAGGAGTCACTACATTTACTGACATGAACTCACAGGGTACAGTAAAGGAGGCATGGTTAGATTGATTCAAGCCATATAATCAGTCTGATTCTTTCAGCTCAGCATGATTCACTCTGGAAGTAGAAATTATCCAGATGTCATGTAATTACTGACATTTCCTCCTAAATGGACCTGACAAAGAAAAGCAGCGGCATACAGACACATTTGTAGAAATGGTGTTGGAAGAGAGACAGGAGGAGAGAGTGATAAGCGGGGGTTCCCAACCACATCACACGAGGCAGTGTCCACAGACTCTCAGACACTGAGTTGTGGTCAGCTCAGTTAAAGACTGAATTCCCCCTCTTAGTTTCATGAAGAGACCTGAGGAGGTTACTGTGAAGACTGTAGAAGTTCCTACTCACAGGGTTCATCATCTGACCCCCAGGCTGGGGCTACATCCACACTACTACATTTTCGAGACTTTTGGAAGCACTGCTGACCCTGTTTTATTTTGAAAACTCCGGAGTTGTGTTGAAGTCTGGATGGACAGAGACTGAGACCTTTGGAAACAATGACATAGACACCCATGGTCTCTACTGATTGGCTCTCATCAGCCTGGACTACCAGTGGTGAATACAACATGATAATGAATTACAGTGTTACTGACCATGGTGTCTTTGCTAGCAGCTATTGTTCAGTTAAGTTCTCTATTTTAATGCTGCAACTGTTTCTGTTGTTCCTGCAGAGTAGACAATCTGCTTCCTGAATGAATGAATGGTCATGTATGTGTGTGTTTTCAGGTGTGTTAATGTGGACAGAGATGGTTTTCATTTGAAAATGCTGTTGGAAAATGAAAACATAGCAGTGTGGACATAGCCTGGGACCACGACCCACTGTCCTGAACCGCTCAGCCACTGAGAAGTGCTCTTTGAGCTCAGAGAAATTCAGAAGATATATTACACACAGAGATGTTAGTCATGGTAAATAGGTAAATTAATCCCAGCGTTAACCTTTAAAGAATTTATTATAAGTGTATATCAGCACCCTACCATTAAACATAAATACATACATCTGATGATCTTTATTCTGTGGAAACAGCATCGTGTGTTTGCAGCATGCAGGGTGAGGAGAGTGACATTAGACAGTGAGTGGAGAAGAGAAGACAAAAACTGCAGAGCGATGGAGAGAAAATAGATGTGGTGAGATGAAGAGAAAGAGACGCCTGTGGGTGAATGGAGAGATGGGGAAGAAAGAGGCTGCAGGAGAGTGAAGGCTGCAGAAATGGAAAGGACAGCAGCAGTGGGGGAGAGAACATTTGAGATAAAGACAAAGCAGAGAGGGAGATGGAGAGATAGACAGTATGAAACAGCAGCAGAGGGAGGAGAGGGAGGCAGCTGGAGAAGAAGAGAGAGAGAGTGAAGTGGAGGAGTACAGTGATCAGTGCTGGGCTGGGATCCCACTAAGTGACCAGGCTGAAAGGTCTCCACTTCAGCAGCTCACACACACACACACACACACACACACACACACACACACACACACACACACACACACACACGTACATACAGAAACATTCACAGACACACACACAGACACACACACACACAAACACACACACACACACACACACACACACACACACACACACACACACACACACACACACACACACACACACATACACATCTGTTCACATCACAACATAGTTTAAAGCCACACTAAGCAAGATTGTTGGATAAAATCTCTGCTTTCTTATCAGTCCAAATCACAGCATCACACTCCATCCCTCCTCCACACACTCCTCCTCCACACACTCCTCCACCACAACCACCACACTCCTCCACCACACACTCCTCCGCCACACACTCCTCCTTCACCACACACTCCTCCTCCACCACACACTCCTCCTCAACACACTCCTCCTCCTCCTCACATTCCTCCTCCACACACCAAAGTGTGTGTGTGTGTGTGTATGTGCGTGTGTGTGTGTGTGGGGGGGGTGTATGGTGATGATAATAATGTGATAACAGTCACCTTTAGACTATGAGGTGTATGTGCAGACATGTTATCTGTTCCAGGTGAGAACCACACTGAAACGTCGCAGCCTGTGGATGCAGCTGATAATAACAACACTACAACACTGTATATAATGTATGAGGCTGCATGAATCAGATATCTGCCACTTCTTATATAAGTAACAGCAGGAAAAGAAGAGACGTATAAACAACTCCACTGCAGCTCCAGCCTGCTTGCACAGACAAAACGCTATGTTGCTAGTCAACACAGTAGTTGTTAGTGCTGTCTTATGTACAGCGAGATACAACAGTCTCAGTCTCACTGTAAAATATAACAAAATAATAATGAAATATGAAGATATGAAAGGCTCTGGTCTCTGGAAAACTGTTGTTTAGGAGAAACGGGTTTGTGAATCAAAAATGTGATGTCCTATATGTGGTCCAATCATAAAATGATAGAACCAGATGTCTTTTAAATGTTTTTTTTTTTTTTTCTTTAAGTAGACTTTGGTCATTAATGAATCCAGGGAGTTAAAGGGGACCTATTATGCTTTTCTGAGTTTTTTTGTTTTTAAAGAGGCTTGATGTATCTCCACATTTACCTATAGAGGCAGGTAACAAAACTCACAATAACACAAACAGGATAGACTGTCACGCCTTATGTTGAGGGATATACATTTCATACTAAGAATTTCAGAATGCTTTATTGGGATGAATGTGAGGTGGACAATATTGCCAAAGTATTAGACAATATAACAATGAAATCAGGAAAAATAAATATAAACAGAGACACTGAATAATCTATTAAGTAAAATAGAAAGAACTAAAAGTAAAAAAACAAAGACAGTAAGTAATCATTGTATTATAGGTCTACTAAAGTATTTATTTTAAAGTGTTTGTTTAGGATCAACAAACAAACAATTAACAAAAGATTGATAGAAAATAGTGAAATAAATCAATAAAAGTCAGATGTGAGGAGATTGACTACAGCTGTCATGTGTCATGCTCTCACGTATCTTGCTGCTTCTATGGTGCTGACACTGTTTTCTCTATGTTGAATTTTAGTGTGGTCACAGAGGGAATCAAAACTCTAAGATGCACATAAAATTTTTGTGAAGAGCTTTCTTCTGATGTAGTCATGGTTGGTCAGATGGTCTGCTACTGTGTACTGTTTGTTTAGAAGTTAGTGTTGTGTTTGTGTGGCACATGTCCAGTAGTTAATGTCATTGTCTTTGTGTTGAGTTATGGTTTGGTTGGTCCAGATAGTGTGAGAGCTGTGCTGAGGCCTGCTGCTGTTGGAGAGCTAAGGCTCAGGATCAGCTGGCTGGGGGACTCCTCTCTGTGTTTTCCTATTGCTAGTGAGGGGCTTTGTAATGGTGGGAGCAGAGCTCACATGTTTTTAGGTATTTGTAATTTGATGGCTATTTTCTGTATCCTGATTAAAAGAGGGATTTGGCCCAGTTCAGGTCAACATCCATTGTTGGGTGTGTTCCTGTGGACTTTGAGGATGCGTCTGCATTGTCATGGTTTGTCATGGCAGACACTTTTTGTTTTGGACTTTTGTCACTTCCTGTTTTATTTTGTAGTTGGTTTCCTTGTGTGTCTCAATGTTTTTACTTCCTGTGTTGGTCCTGTTTCTCTGTGTGGTGATTGTCTGCACCACCCTAATGTGTTTCACTTGTGTTCAATCACCCTTGCCTCCCTGGTGCCTATATAGTCTTTGTGCTCCCCTTTGTCTGTGTCGGTTCATCTGTTGATCTCTGGGTTTTCCTCGATCTGTTCATGTCTGGTTTGTCCCCGGTCTGTTCATGTTGCCGGTGGTTTAAGTTCTTGTGCTTCCCTGTGCTTCCCCTGTGTTTCCCTGTGCTACACCAGTGTTGTGTAAGCTCTTTGTTTAATAAACATTTCGCACCGTCTCCCCTGTGTTGGCTGCATTTTGGGTCCAGCCTTACCCGCGTAGTGACAGACCGTGACATGCATATTTCAGTGTGAGGGTTTTGATTGGGTGTTTGTCACATTTTTTCAAAGTCTTGATTTTGAAGATGACCCCACACTTGACTACCATACAGTAAAACTGATTCAATTATAGATTTGAATATTTGAAGCCAGATAGAACAGCTATTTCTGTGTTTGAGGCCAGATTGAAATTACCTGTAGACCTACTATTTAGTCCCAGATATGTGTAGCTGGGTGTGTTACTGTGAAAGAGCAAAAAAAAACTGGAGTGTGTACATAGAAACCAGGTGAAACAGAAATTTCCACAAACTGTGTCTGATCCTGTTCGTCCCCTTTTCAAGGAATTCACTAAACTGCCCTAGAGCTGCAGCAGCAACCAAAATATTTACAGAACGTCCTTAATACCAAATGCAATAACTTTTTTGAACTCATAATCATCATTCACACTGAAATCATGTCTGTTATTGTTGTTTGTACTGTGCATGTTTTGCTAATTTTATTGTTGTATTTATTGTTTGTTAGTCACAATGATGTGTTTTAACCAGCCTGTGAAGCCAATGGCAAATTTCCACATTTATGGACAATAAAGATTATGATTATTGTTAAATAAAAATTGACTTGACTAGGGCTTGGACTGTGGGCTGACTAAAAGTGTTATGTGGACAGATGTATGTGCCACCATCATGGGACAAGATGAGCTCTTTTTCCATTACTGCTCACTCTGTGTGTGTAGTCTAAGCTTCAGCATGGAGAGCACACAGGAGAAAAATCCCCTCAGGTGAATTATTCATCACAACACTAGTGTGCAGGAAGTGTGCAGCACGTGACTCCAACAACAGCTTAAAACACCAGGATAATATTTGTCAGGATCAAAGTGACACCAACCAAATTATAATTGATGACACTAAAGGCGGTGACACTGCTCTGCTTAATGATCAAAGACAGACTAACAAGCAGCACAATCAGTCAGGAGCAGCTGCCACACAGAGCTGCTGCAGCAGGTTGTGCTGAGGCGATACAGGGCAGGAGCCAGCGTTCAGGGGCCTGTACACAGACACAGACACACAGGCTGTACCAGCAGCAGATTAAAGGCCTGCAGCACAGGAGGGCTCTGAATACAGAGAAGAAGAAACTCTATGTTTATGCTGATGCTTATTCACTGCTGCACAGAGATCAAACATATCTGCAGCAAATACTCATGTTACAGGTGAGAGCAGAAGGTGAACTGGACCAAAATAATTCAGGTTTATGAACCTCCTACAGAATCAGTATGTGTCACTAAGGATGGGGGCAGTGTCATTTCACCATCACTCTGTGTGCATCCAGTTATTAAGTATTAGCTAAGCAGGGACAGTGGGTGAATTGGGAAGGTGTAGACAAGAAAAAGCTTAGCTGGAAAGAACTCTGGAGTATGGAGGAAAGTGGTATTAGATTCTTGATAGGGGCAATTTATGATGTACTGCCAACTCCCCAGAACCTAAAACTCTGGGTAAATGGAGACCCACTATGTTCATTGTGTTCAGGTACTGCAACTTTAATGCACATTCTGTCAGGGTGTAAGGTTAGTCTGTCGCAAGGCAGGTATACGTGGCGACATAACCAGGTTCTAAAAAGCTTAGCTGCAGGAATTGAAGAGTTACGGAGGCAGGCAAATTTAGGAGGACCTAAAACAAAGAAAGGTGCAATCAAGTTTGTTCAAGAGGGAGAGAAAGTTGGTAAGACAACAAGAAGGCAAGGCAGCTTAGAAGGTGCTTGTGATTGGGAAATGCAGGTAGATTTAGGAGGAAAGCTTCTTGTTCCCCAGGAAATAGCCATTACAAAGCTAAGGCCTGATATAGTCTTGTGGTCTAGGAGTAGAATGAAAGTATATTTCATAGAGCTGACTGTTCCGTGGGAGGCCTTAGTTGAAGAAGCATATGAAAGGAAAAAGCTCAGGTATGCAGAGTTAGGGGCAGAAGCAGAGCAGCGAGGATGGAAAGTAAGGATTTGTCCAGTGGAAGTAGGATGTAGAGGATTTGTAGCAAGGTCTGTTGTCTCTTTAGTAAGGGAGTTAGGAGCAAGTGGACAGAGTGTGAGGAAAATTGTAAAGGACATGTCAGATGAGGCAGCAAGATCCAGTCAGTGGATTTGGATGAGAAGGAGTAATGGTAGCTGGGGGCCCAGCAGGGGGAGCACTTAGGATAGACAGACTCTTAGGAGAAGCAAGGAAGAAATCCAGGAAGAGGAAGTTTTTTTAAGTGGGGTTGTGGCCTTTGTGAGCCTCTTTGAGACCATGCGGTTAGTCCAGGTGAGGTGGCCTGTATTGTTTGCTTGTATTGAATTGGTTTGTAGTGTGACTTTGGCTGTTTAGGTGAGTTTGATTGTTTGTTTGTTTGTTAGTTTGATGTCTTGGAGAGTGGGGGAGTGGGGGGGGGGTAGAGCACATCCTAATCCGGCGGGGGAGAGTTTAGCCCAAAAAGGCATCTCTCCTTGACTCTACCTCCCTGGCTGGCATTAGGGGAGTGACTCTGGGACGCCAGTAATCACTGTCTAGCCTCCTGGAGGTGTCGTGGGACCAACTAGACGAAACACTGGTGAAAGGAGGTTCCCACCTGATGACCCCAAAGACATGTTAGTTATCACTGCTCATTAATCTGTATAGCTAAATTAACAGTTATCATAGGACATGTTAAGCTTAGGGAGCTATTCACTGAGTCTGGTCCATTTTCTGTAGCACAAGCTTTGTGTTTATCTTAAATTCAAAGCTAGCCTAGCTAGTGACTGCTGTGAATAGGGCAGCTGACAACAAGGGAAAGACCATGTGACAGCCTGGATAGACAGCTGACAGGAGGCAAAGACCCCAAGGGTGCTGCCATGGGCTAGCAATCCATGGTAGCAGTGGCGAGGCCTAGCATCTTTGTCACAGCCAACATAAGCTACGTTTCACTTAAGAAAAATACCCCAAGGGTCAGCGAGAGCAGGGGTGGAAGATGACTCACAGGCAGACTATACGGCAACGGACACTGGAACGGACATGACTATGAGCTGGATATGCGACTCAGTGAAGGATAGGGGCACGGACCTATTCTCTAGGACTAGAACTAGGCAGAATAGTTCTCAGGGTGACGTGAGTGTAGCTGGAGAGAATAAAAATGTTAGACCAGAGGGAAATAAGCTCCAGATTTGTCCTTGTGGCTGGCAGAAAGTAACGTCAGTTAGGGGCCTTAGAATGCATCAGGGAAGAAAGAGATGTGTTGCAAAGGAAAGGCAGTGTGGCCGCATCGATCGATACTTTTTAAGAAGTCAATCGAATAAGTCCGAATAAGTCCAGCGACAGGTAGAAAACCACAGTTCGAAGGATATCAATAACACAGCTACAGAGGGGGAAGAGGAGAGTACAAGAGGGGATGCAGCTGAGACTGAGGTGAATAGGCCAGTCAAAGAGAGAAATATGGAGCAGAAAACTAGAGTAAAATGGCCGAGGGCAAATAGCAAGAAAGAATGGGAGTCAGTCAATAGAGATTTGTCAGCAATTTTAAGCAGACTAAGAGGAAATGCAAGCAATAGACTAGAGAAGATGGGGGATATAATTTACTCCTATGGTGCAGAAAGATTTGGGGTGCAAGACAGAAAGAGGGTTGAAAGAGCACAGTTAGTTAAGTCTAGACGGCAAAGGGAAATGGAGAAACTAGTTAAGGAAAGAAGACAATTAAGAAAGCAGTGGAAAAGGGCAACAGAGGAAGAGAGGGGGGAATTAATGTGTTGCAAGAAGATTTGAGAGGCAGACTAGCAGTACTTAGAAGGGCTGAATATCTTAGGAAAAATAGAAAGAATAAAGAGTATGTAAGGACAGTGTTTTACAGGGACCCTTTCAAGTTTGCTAAAGGATTGTTTAACCAGGAAAAGGGAGGGCAGCTTAAGGCAACAAAGTTAGAAGTAGAAAAATATCTAAGAAACACATATTCAGATTTGGAGCAGAATAGAGTAATAGGCCTTCCACCTGACATGCCGCCAGTAGGAAAGATAGATCATGAGATGGATGTTAGACCACCCAGGTGGAAGGAAGTTGAGGAGGTAGTCAGGCGTGCAAAGGCTTCTTCGGCCCCAGGGCCAAATGGAGTCCGCTACCGGGTTTATAAAAGCGCACCTGATATCCTAAAGTTTTTGTGGAGGCAATTAAGAATAGTTTGGGAGAAACAGGTTATTCCCAGAGCATGGCGTAGGGCAGGAGGTGTTTTTATCCCAAAGGAGAAGGAATCCTCAGACCTGAGTCAGTTTCGAATGATCTCTCTCCTAAATGTAGAGGGGAAGATCTTCTTTAGCGTAGTCGCACGGAGATTAACAAGTTATTTAGAAGGGAATAGCTTAATTGATACTGCAGTACAGAAGGCAGGAATACCAGGGTTCGCAGGATGTTTAGAGCACACTAGCATGATTTGGCATCAGATTCAGGCAGCCAAGACAGAGAAAAGAGACTTGCATGTCATATTTTTGGATTTAGCAAATGCGTTTGGTTCAGTGCCACATAGCCTTATTTGGGAGGCATTTGATTATTTTAAAGTGCCTGGAGTAGTGGTTGATTTAGTAAAATTGTATTTCCAAGATATTAGGCTTTGCTTAAGCACTGCAGGCTTCACAACAGGATGGCAGAGGCTAGAAATAGGCATTATGGCAGGGTGCACGATTTCTCCATTGGCATTTACAATGGTGATGGAGGTAATCATTAGAGCATCTAAGTGGGTTGTAGGTGGAGAGAGGCGGCAGGATGGGATGCGCCTTACACCAATTAGGGCCTACATGGATGACATGACGTTAATAACTACAACGGTGCCATGTATGAAAAGAATACTTGAGAGACTTAATAAAAACTTAAAGTGGGCTAGTATGAAAATCAAGCCTAGTAAGTCTAGAAGTATCTCAATAAGCAGAGGGAAGTTAAGTGATAGGAAGTTTGTAGTAGATGAAGAGGAAATTCCAATAATTAGGGAAAAATCAGTAAAGAGTCTAGGTAGGTGGTACAAGGCAGACTTGAATGACGGAGAACAGGTAGTGCAGTTTCGGAAGGATGTTGCTGAGGGACTGGATAGAATAGATAAATCAGGGCTTCCAGGAAAGTTGAAACTGTGGTGTCTGCAGTTTGGGTTATTTCCCAGGCTGATGTGGCCACTGTCTGTATATGAGATTCCATTATCTGCTGCAGAAAAAATGGAAAATTAGTTAGCTTTTACATTAGGAAGTGGCTAGGTGTTCCTAGATGTTTAAGCACAGTGGCACTGTATGGGAAAGGCATACTTCAGCTCCCAGTAACTAGTCTAGTGGAGGAGTTTAAATGTACCAAGGTTAGGACAGAGCTCCTGTTATCTGGGAGCAAAGATGCAGTAGTTAGTAAGGTGGTTCCAAACCCAATCAAGGGGAGAAAGTGGAATCCAAGAATCGCAGTGCAGGAGGCAGAAGCAACGATTAGGCATACAGAGATTGTGGGTAATGTCCAAATAGGCCGGGGAGGCTTGGGGCTTGGCCCAAGCAAACCGGTGTGGAGTAGAGCAGGTCCCAAGGAGAAGAGAAAGCTAGTCGTGGAGCAGATTCGTAGACAGGAGGAATTATTAAGGGGTGCTAAGGCAGTGGCCCAGGCTAAGCAGGGACTGTGGGTGAATTGGGAAGGTGTAGACAAGAAAAAGCTTAGCTGGAAAGAACTCTGGAGTATGGAGGAAAGTGGTATTAGATTCTTGATAGGGGCAATTTATGATGTACTGCCAACTCCCCAGAACCTAAAACTCTGGGTAAATGGAGACCCACTATGTTCATTGTGTTCAGGTACTGCAACTTTAAAGCACATTCTGTCAGGGTGTAAGGTTAGTCTGTCGCAAGGCAGGTATACGTGGCGACATAACCAGGTTCTAAAAAGCTTAGCTGCAGGAATTGAAGAGTTACGGAGGCAGGCAAATTTAGGAGGACCTAAAACAAAGAAAGGTGCAATCAAGTTTGTTCAAGAGGGAGAGAAAGTTGGTAAGACAACAAGAAGGCAAGGCAGCTTAGTCCTGTGGTCTAGGAGTAGAATGAAAGTATATTTCATAGAGCTGACTGTTCCGTGGGAGGCCTTAGTTGAAGAAGCATATGAAAGGAAAAAGCTCAGGTATGCAGAGTTAGGGGCAGAAGCAGAGCAGCGAGGATGGAAAGTAAGGATTTGTCCAGTGGAAGTAGGATGTAGAGGATTTGTAGCAAGGTCTGTTGTCTCTTTAGTAAGGGAGTTAGGAGTAAGTGGACAGAGTGTGAGGAAAATTGTAAAGGACATGTCAGATGAGGCAGCAAGATCCAGTCAGTGGATTTGGATGAGAAGGAGTAATGGTAGCTGGGGGCCCAGCAGGGGGAGCACTTAGGATAGACAGACTCTTAGGAGAAGCAAGGAAGAAATCCAGGAAGCGGAAGTGTTTTTAAGTGGGGGTGTGGCCTTTGTGAGCCTCTTTGAGACCATGCGGTTAGTCCAGGTGAGGTGGCCTGTATTGTTTGCTTGTATTGAATTGGTTTGTAGTGTGTCTTTGGCTGTTTAGGTGAGTTTGATTGTTTGTTTGTTTGTTTGTTAGTTTGATGTCTTGGAGAGTGGGGGAGTAGGGGGGGGGGTAGAGCACAGCCTAATCCGGCGGGGGAGAGTTTAGCTCAAAAAGGCATCTCTCCTTGACTCTACCTCCCTCATTCAAAATGGCCGCCACTTTCTCCAACTGTTTAGGGGAGTTTGTTTGCTGAATCATCTTAATCTGTTAGTGTGTTTTGTCAGAGTTGATGATGGTGATGTTTGTGGTAGCATAGGCAAGATAAAGAAAATAGTCTTGGTGTGAGGAGCAGTGATGGCTGGCATTAGGGGAGTGACTCTGGGACGCCAGTGATCACTGTCTAGCCTCCTGGAGGTGTCGTGGGACCAACTAGACGAAACACTGGTGAAAGGAGGTTCCCACCTGATGACCCCAAAGACATGTTAGTTATCACTGCTCATTAATCTGTATAGCTAAATTAATAGTTATCATAGGACATGTTAAGCTTAGGGAGCTATTCACTGAGTCTGGTCCATTTTCTGTAGCACAAGCTTTGTGTTTATCCTAAATATAGGATGAGTGGGGAACAGTGGAGACTAGTGTGGAATAATAAGACAGAGGACATAGGTTGTTGTTTGTCATGAGCATTAGATGAGCTTTATCTTCTATAATTAGAGCTTGTTAAGTTAAACCCAAACTACTTGGTTAATTTTAACTGTTATGAACTGACTCAGTTCTGAGTGCAGGGAGATGTACCAGGACCAGGAGGGTACTGATGAATATAAAAGGTGATGGTGAAAAAATGAAGGCTATGTCCTCCAGGTAGCTACTGTTGTAAGAGATATTATTTCTCCCGAGCCTGCAGCTGATTATGACCAGGTGAACATGGCTAGGTGCATCTTGACTAACCCAACCAGCTGATTCAGGACCAGATGTTTCTTTCATGATGGTCATCTGTCGTTTGGGACATTATGAAATCACACAGTGTATAGAGTATGTACCTGCCTTAATGGTGTGAGCGATGTGTTCTTCTTAACACCAATCAATCATGTTCTGAATCTCTCAGTGTATCTGAGTATTCTTGCTAACCACGTTCATCCTTCATGTCCACAGTTCACCATCTTCTAATGGCTCCTTCCAGCAGGATCATTCTGCATATCTCAAACCGGTTTCATCAACATGACAGTGAGTTCAGTGAACTCCAGTGACACCCCCCACCCCCCCCTCAGTCTCCAGACCTGAATCCAGTAGCATCCCAACACCTTTGGGATGTGGTAGAAGAGGAGATTGGAACCATGAATGTGCAGCTGATAAATGTCAGGTCCTGTCTAGCGTTGTGTGCGTTGCATTTGGATGAAGAGACCAAGACCAGGATATCATTCAAGGCGATCTCATTTATTGTGACAAAAGAGGTCAATAGCAAAATCCTCAGGTCAATTTTGATCATGTTACTTAGTCCTTACACAAATTAAATGGCACAATATATTAGTGCACTACACAGTCAATTTACGATGGCAATTGAGCTCATTGAACGGAGTTTAACACAACACCTAAAACATAGAAATTGCTCCGATCACAACATTGTCTCTTACCCCTCCCGTGGAGTACAGCAGCAAAAAGAGGGGAGGTAAAAGCAGGAGACCCCTCTTTATGGTGAGGACTCCATGGAAGAGCACATAGAGATACAGAAACTTTCAAACTTTTTCAAACTTAGTGTGTGGTTCTTAATAAAGTGATCACTGAGTCTATGTGAGAATGGTGTGCTACCTTTACACCGAAACAAAGACAGCAGATCTGCAGCAGCTCAGACCATTGCTCCCACAGGTTGGCAGGTCATATGACTCCAACAGGTCAACAGGTCTGGAGCTGCAGATCCTGGCTCAGTATCAGGCTCGATGCAGCTCCATCCAGAGAAGAGAAGCAGCTCTGACTTCAGCCTCTCACTTAAAAACAGCAGTCTGACAACATGCAGTGGTGATGTCTGCCTGCAGTTTGACTTGTGTCTGAGAGCTGGAGAACAGGTGGAGTTTCCCAAAGAGGGTTTTTTTGTTAGATAGAATTAGGTTAATATCACTCAGCCATTGACTCAGCTTGTTATCAATGTTTAAACAGAATTTTAAAAGCAGAAGTTTATTTTTTAATCTTTAAAAGAGCAGAAACTGGAGCGTGTGTTTGTCCTCGCTCGGTTCACATGGCTCCCTGCATAGGAAATCTCCTTAATACAAGAAAAACTAACCCAGTAAATGCGATGTTTAGTTCAGAGCACTTCTCTTCATCTCCTTAAGCTGCAAAAACGTGAACCTACTTCGACTTACTGAAATCTACCTTCATGACAGTCTGGGCTGCTGAACCAGACTGAGTGTGTTTGTATGCAGCATTGAGAGGCTTTGATCCACAGAGCAGTGTGTGTGTGCGGGGGTCACATTTACATTCTCACTCACAGACAGAAAGAAGTTTGACTCCAGAGTCAGAAGGACATGTTCAGAGTGAAGATGAAGTCAGTTCACTGAGGTCGACACGAAGATACAACAGAGTAAAAACGTCTGCAGGAGTTTGATCAGTAAATAAACTATAATCCAAATCAGGTTGATTTCAGATCAATCAGCTGATACTGAATTTATTAACAGTCTCTGACTATTTTAACATTTGAAACTAATTCAAACAGAAATGTATTTGAGCCTGTGATCACTTTATTTATCATTATTGATATATACTGTATATCATAATATCATCATATTGACCATGGACAGTTATCTCTGCTCTTGTTACTTTGATCCTGAGTCTTAGTTTCCTAGAGAAAACTGTTTATTTGTATAGAAACATGATGAGTTATTTCTGGACATTAGTTTTTATGAATTATATTAAATGTATTGTTATGTATTGTTATATTGTCAGCTCAGTAGTAGGAACATTATATACAGAATACAGCAGACCATGGTCAGTATCATCAAGATCCTGTCTGTTTAATACATTTAAAAAACAACCTTTGGGAACAACTGGTTATTTAAATAAAATTATTTTCTACTGTTGTTACACTGAGTTCTGGGTCTAATTCTTAACACTTGCTATAAACTAATTTAGTTCCTCCTCAGCTCTTCTTTCCTCTCTTAAGCTAAGATCCCATTGTATTATAAGTAAATACTCATCACGGTTCTATATCCTCATGTTGTAGTGGTCTGATGTTTGCAGAGTGAATACCTTCTCTTATAGCTCCTGCAGGGCTTCCTAAGGTAAACTGGTTCCAGGGCAGGGACCAGGAGCGGGTCACAGACTCACCTAAGAAGGAGCTATAGCACTTTGCCTTGAACAGGGAAACTTGTGCCCACTCCTGGAGCCTGACCTGTGAGTCAGTAAGCATCTGGTGGCTGGGTCTTGACCCACAGGGCCTGAAGCCTGAAGTAAGATCAAGCCACTGCCTGCAGGGGGAGACAGACAAAGCCGGGGTGATCCCTGACATTGTAGACTGGTTTTAGGGACATGAGAGGAACTGGAGCTGGTCTAGGATGTGGAGCAGTACCAGGTGGATATAGGTGAGTTCACCTCCACACACAGGGCTGGTCCTGGAGCCAGACTGTGGAGTGGGGCTGGACTATGAACATGTCTCAGAGAGGAGGAGGACAGAGTGATGCATTATGCTCAGACCCATACACTGACCTATGGCTATATTTGATATAACTGTAATAGTGTCTGAAAGTAATGAGATTATGCTCTGTTGGACTAATTGAATCCCTCGTTAGTGATTACATTAGTAAGCAGGTAATTAATAATGTCTAACAGATCCAGTGAGGCCTGATGCTTCATTTAATCTGATGGAACTCCAGTCTGTGTCTGTGGCGCCACACTGACGCCTGCTTGAAGAGAAGATTGATTCACAGAGCCTCTGAATCTCTCTGAAACATTACTACAGCGCCTCGGCATGACTCTGTACAATCAAGTCCAATAACATGAGGGTATTTTTGGCTGAGAGATGAATCCAAATGGAAATGATCAGGGAGGATTGATGAATCATTCATGAGCACGAGATGGGCTCAGAGCAGAAGACAAAGTTAGACCACCCCCCACCATCGCCACCACCCCCACCACCAGGCTCCTGCAGCACGGCAAGGCTGTGATGTAAGTGTGTGATTTTTCTATAATTGGTTCTGTTGTCGTTTGGTTAACAGCCCCAGTGGGAGGCCAGCTCTGTCTCACCTCCCTAGCCTTTCTTCTTCCTCCAGCCTCTTGTCTTTCTTTCCCCCCTTTTATTTTTTCTCATTTTTCTCTGTTCACCCAGAACAACAATCATTCACCTCCCCACAGTCCTGAATGACACCATGAACTTTAAATCATGTCTGTGTAATGATAGCTAAAGTGTCACAGCTCACAGCTGAGTGGACATCACATCATCATACAGTAAACAGTGCAGATCCTGAATGTACTGAGGTAATAATTCAGACATGCAACACCTAGACCAACCACTTACCAACAACTGTATGAATGAGGCATTTGCGATTCTCTAACCACAGAAACGTTGAGAAGCCTGCGAGAGGAGATGTAAAACTTCTTATGGATCAACACTTTAAATACTTTCATGATCTGATCACAGGTGGAAAAATAATAACTACGTTATAACCGTGTTCAATCCCCTGAGCCATTGCACCCAGCAGCACGTTGAGGCGATGCAAGTCAGAGCTGCAGGTCAAAGGGCGTGATGCAGCAGCACAGAGACTGGAAAACATTCTAGGTTGAAAGTTTCTGAGGGATTAAACTTTATGTAAAAGCCCCATCTAGTGGCCAATATGCACAGAACCTCAGTGTGTCACGGCAAACTACTGGCCCAGGTTTGGTGTTGATCGGACCTATGTTCCCTCCTTTGTTACTCTTGCATTTTTGCCAAGTATCAAAACTCTTTTAATAATTGTGATCATGAGAGGACATACAGTAGATGATGGGAGTTTACCTTGATTATTATGGTTTTAATTGTATTAGGCTATTAGGCTATTAGGGTTAGGGTTAGATGTAGAAAAATAGATGTTTTAAAAAACGGACCACTCGGCCAGATAGTGGGCACGGGCACGCAGCCTTAATTAGTTTAAACCCTCCCTTCCCCTCCTAATTACACTCTCTCCAGTGTATGTTCCTTAGCCCAGTTTACCATCGATGGTATCCTGGGCCTTGGTCCTTTTTTCCATCAACAACTTTAGTCTCCGGGGTATATTTTAGGTTATTCAAAGAATGATTGTATTTACCTGGAGTGGTATAGTACTCAATGTCCTAGATTTTTTTAAGTGCCACAATATAAGTGCCAAAGTAATTCACATGCAACATAAAAAAATATATATACACACACACATATACACCCAGACCAACAAAAAAGGAGAATTCTAGTCCTTTTATGTACATTTTTACCACTCCAGAATCCTGGCTTCTACCAGTTAGATCTCCCATCATGTATATCTCCACTGTTTGTTTTAGGGGTCCTCCCAATTCCATTCACAATTAAGTCTCCAAATTTCTATGAACTTAACTTCCTTCTTAATAAAGTTTTTTAACATAATTGAACATGATTACTTTATAAACAAATTTTAGACATAATTGCTTTTGAATAAAGATTTTAAGCCTAAAGATTTTAAACATTATTACTATTTATTGTCGTTAACCATGAATACTTTTTAGTAAAGATTTTAAACCTAAACATGATTGTTTTTTAATTGAGTGTTAAACATGATTAATTTTTAGTAAAGATTTTAATTGATTTTTAATAAAGTTTTAAACATGATTAATTTTTGATAGAGATTTTAAACCTGATTACATTTTTAATGAAAATTTTAGACATGATTGGTTTTCAATAAAGATTCCAAACATGATTTTTAATAAAGTTTTTAGACATAATTGTTTTTTAATAGAGTTTTTAAACATGATGATGCAATTTCAATTAGGTCCCCAGTGGAGAATATTCATGATTATACCCCTCATGCTTCCTTGAAATCATCCGGTAGACGAATTTTCCATTTATATATCCAATATCTTTCTACTACTAATCTTTGGCCTTCTGATCAACCTGCTCTCATTTCCAAGTTCACAATTGTCAAATTTAAATTTTATCTAAAAACACACAGTGCTCTTCTCTGTGGACTAGACAAATTGTTGTTATTTTCCGGCATGTCACTAATGTGCTCTCGGCCCCGGACTTCCCGTCCGATCAACTCCCGGATGGGTCCCGGCACTGAAATACAGGCCGGTTCCCATCCGGAGGATCCGACGGATGGATCCGGGGAGGAGCCTGTGACATAGCCAAAGTAATCCAACAATTTTAAGGTCCTATGATAGCGGTATAAACCTCTTCTTAAAATCATTTTTATGCACTTTCTGTGGTGTTGAAATACAAAAAGAGAGTCCCTTCTCCAACAGCTCTCTCTCATTCTCTTTTAACACAAAAATTTGTGATAAATTCAAAAATGTTAGTTTGTGTGTTTATGTCCATGGGGGTGAGTAATCTGAAACCCCCAGGATTTTAGTTTAATTGTTCCATCCAAGAAATGAAAATAAGTGATGCCGTCTCCACCGTCCAATGGACTGGATCGTGTATGTGGACTTTAAAAAGGTTGTCGTCCACCATATTTAGTGTTCTGAAGCTCTTCAGTATGTGATTGTTACTTTCTTTTATGAGTGTTTTTACTCTTGGTGGAAGTCTTTGTGAGAACTGTATGAGGGGAACTACAATTTGGGCATTTGGAAAAACTTTCCTTACCATCGCCATCAACTGTTGAAATTGTTTTTTGATGGTTTCAATCAAATTCTCCCTCAGACAGTTATTCAGGCCGACCGAAAGCACCACCCGTTGAACCTCGGTGCAGGGACTCAGCTTCCCCAAGACCCCCTTCAGATGGTGAACTTGTGCTCCAGGAAAGCTATCTATTTGAACCGATGTATAATGATGTCGTGGGATCCTGGCCAGGTTGGAGTCCTCCATAATCAACGCGGGTTCCCTCACTTCCAAAGACCACCTCCTGATTTCCTCCTGAAGGAGTCTTAGTGTGACGTGTTGGTCCCCGCAATGCAGGCAGGGGGTTAGGGTTAGGTTTAAAAAATAAATGTTTTTAAGAAAACTGACCTCTCGGCCAGACAGTGGGCACAGGCACGCAGCCTTTTATTAGTTTAAACCCTCTTTCTTCCTTCTCCTAATTACACTCTCTCCAATGTATGTTCCTTGTCCCAGTTTACCATCGATGGTATCCTGGGCCTTGGTCCTTTTTCCATCAACAACTTTTGTCTCCGGGGTGTCTTTGTTTAATTCAAAAGGGTGGATGTATTTTCCTGGAGTGGCATCACACTCAATGTCTTAGATTCTCTTAAGTGCCATAACATAAGTGCTAAAAGTAATTCACATGCAACATAATAATCAAAATAATCAATATTTCACAAAAAAATATATATATACACATATACACACAAACAAAAAATAGAGAATTCTAATCATTTTATGTACACTTTTACCACTCCAAAATCCTAACCTCCACCAGTTGAATCTCCTATCATGTTTACTTCCACTGTTGTTTAAAGGTCCCCCTAATTAACTTCCCAATCAAGTCTCCAAACTTCTATAAACTTTCTTCTAACATCTTTCTTAGTAAAGATTTTAAACCTAATTGTTTTTTAGTCAAGGTTTTGAGCATAATTGCTTTTTAGTAAAGATTTTAAACATGATTACAATTTATTGCTTTCAAAACATGATTACTCTTTGAAATTTTAAACCTAAAC
Source organism: Seriola aureovittata (assembly GCF_021018895.1). Taxonomy (NCBI): domain Eukaryota; kingdom Metazoa; phylum Chordata; class Actinopteri; order Carangiformes; family Carangidae; genus Seriola; species Seriola aureovittata. Next base: position 30,201,851 of record NC_079369.1, read on the forward strand.
ATAATCCCAAAACATAATTAACTGTTCAATGGAAATTTTGAATAAAGATTTTAAACATGATTGTGTTTTAGTAAAGATTTTAAGCCTAATTGTTTTTTAATAAAGATTTTAAACATGATTAGTTTTTAATAAAGATTTTAAACATGATTGGTTTTTAATAAAGATTCTAAACATGATTGTTTTTTCAGGAGGTTTTAGACATAATTAGTTTTAAATACAGGTTTTAAACATGATTCCTTTTTAATAAAGATTTTAAACATGATTCCTTTTTTAGTAAAGCTTTTAAACATGATTATGAAATTTCAATCAGGTCCCTAGTGGGAAGCAATCATGATAATACCCCTCATACTTCATTCAAAACCATTCGGTAGATAAGTTTTCAATTTATGTATCCAACGTCTTTCTGCTGCTAATCTCTGTCCTTCGGACCAACCTACTCTCATTTCCAAGCCTGCAATTGACTTGCCATGTGTACGAAAATGTGTATAAATTTCTGTCATTTTTTGTGTTTGATCAATATAATACAAATGTTGTTTCAGCCGTTGTAGCAATTTGTTCCGTGTCTGTCCAACATACAATTTACCACACAGTCTACATTCAATAAGATACACTAGGTTTGATGAGTCCAGATTAAAAAAATGTTCCACTGGAGCACCCATCCCCGTGTAGTGTAAAGTCCTGCTATATCCTCGTTTTCTGAGAGCTCTGAAGAGTGTTTTTATTGCCTTTTCGACATCCTCTGCTTTTGTGCATATTCTATAAAACCTTATCAGCTGAGATTTAATAATCCCCCTGAAGGTATGCTGTGGATGGTAGCTTGTTTTATACAACAAAGCATGAGTGTCAGTAGGCTTAAAAAATACTTTGGTTCCCAGACGTCAGTGTTCATCTTGGTTTTTAATAATAAAAACTTGTGTATCCAAGAACTCAATTTCTTCTGCCTGTAAATTGTATTTCACTGTGATTGACTCATGATGTGTATTTAGGACTTGAATAAGTTCTTTAAAATCTGATTCTGAATAAGGCCACACTCCAAAAATGTCATCCAAATAACGCATATATAGTAGAGGTAATTTAGAGCATTTGGGAAAGACAGTTTGTTCCCAGCTTGCCATATATATGTTTGCGTATGCTGGGGCAAACTTCTTTCCCATCGCTGTACCAGGTATTTGAAGATAAGATGCGTCATTAAACTCAAAATCATTTCTCACTAAACTTATTTCTAAAAGTTGGAAAAGGGCCTCATCTGGTCTCTTTCGATCCAGATGTTTTCCAAGGATTTCTTTCACCGCTTTCAGTCCCAATTGTGTGTTAATGTTTGTATAAAGTGAGTCTATGTCCACAGAGAAGAGCATCGATACAGGAGGTATCCTCATAGTTTTAATTTTGTTGACAAATTCATACGTATCTTTTACGTAGCTCGGATGTTGTTGTGACAAGGGATTTAAGAAGTGATCTATATACTCAGCTACTGCATATGATTCGCTCCCACAATCAGAGACAATCGGTCGACCCGAAGGAATACGATATGGGACCGTCCACGTCTCCGGGTCCTTATGGATCTTAGGGAGTAGATAAAATTTGCGTGGTCGTGGTGAGTCCGGTCCAAACAGATATTGCTTCTGTTTGGCCGTGATGTATTTTTGCTCATATAGTTTGGTCACAATATCTCTGATCTTACTCTGGGTCTCTTGTTGTAGCGAGTGTGGGAGCGGCTCATAATGCGTGGAATTATTAAGCTGTCTATGTGCTTCAATTAAATATTGAGTTGTATCCAGAATCACAATCTTTGATCCCTTGTCCGCCGGTTTTATAACTATGTCCTGATTTCTTCTCAAATTACTCTCTGTGGACCAGACAAATTGTTGTTAATCTCCGGCATGTCTCGGATGTGCTCCAAACCCCGGACATCCCGTCCGATCAACTCCTGGATGGGTTCCGGCACTGAATCACAGGCCGGTTCCCATCCGGAGGATCCGGTGAATGGATCCGGGGAGGAGCCCGTGGCATAGCCAAAGTGATCCAACAGTTTCAAGGTTCTATGATAGCGATGCAAGTCCCTTCTTAAATCATCTTTATCCACTTTCTGTGGTGTTGGAATAAAAAAGAGGCCCTTCTCCAACAGCTCTCTCTCTGCCTCTTGCAACAAGAAAATTTGTGACAGATTCAAAATGTTTGTTTGTGCGTTTATGTCCGTGGGGGTGAATACTCTCGAACCCCCAGGCTTTAGTTTAATTGTTCCATCCAAGAAGTGAAAATAGATGATGCCGTCTCCGCCGTCCAGTGAACTGGATCGTGTGTGTGGACTTTAAAAATATTTTCATCCACCATATTCAGTGTTCTGAAGCTCTTCAGTATGTGATTGTTACTTTCTTTTATGAGTGTTTTTACTTTTGGTGGAAGTCTTTGTGAAAACTGTATGAGGGGAACAACAATTTGGGCATTTGGAAAAACTTTCCTTGCCATCGCCATCAACTGTTGAAATTGTTTTTTGATGGTTTCAATCAAATTCTCCCTCAGACAGTTGTTCAGGCCGACCGAAAGCACCACGCATTGAACCTCAGTGCAGGGGCTCAGCTTTCCCAAGACCCCCTTCAGATGGTGAACTTGTGCTCCAGGGAAGCTGTCTATTTGAACCGATGTATAATGATGTTGTGGGATCCTGGCCAGGTTGGAGTCCCCCATGACCAACACGGGTTCCCTCACTTCCAGAGACCACCTCCTGATTTTTTGAGGAGTCTTAGGGTGGCGTGTTGGTGTCCGCAATGCGGGCAGGGGGAGTCCCTCCCGGCCCGGCCCACCATCTGGGGACGGGGAACCAGAAAGGGCAGAGGTAGCGGCCCAAGGGTTAGGCAGAGTGTTAGGGTTAGGAGAAGGGTTCAGATACTCCCTCCCAAAGGAGGAGGTGGATGCACTGGGTTAGGGTTAGGGTTAGGGTTAGGGTTAGGTAAGTATTTGTCTTGTTTTCCCAGGTTGGGTTGGGGTGCGCTGGCCTGGGGGTGTGCCGAAGGTTGGATGCTCCCCCATCATCTCCAGGTTGTGGCTTGAGGTAAGTTGAAATTGTTTTCTTTTGCAGGTTCTGTTGCTGTTTGAAAAAAGGAAAAAAAGGGAAATAATGAATTTTACAAAGATGATGATACACTGAGGAGGATGATATTCAAATGGAAAAATGATATAAAAAAAAATATATATATATTGTTGTTATTTACAGATGGAGGCTACCGTCCACCTCTCCCAATGCCGAGCAGGTGAGTATTTAACAGATGAAATAATTGTTTCCTGTTAGGTTAAAGGTAAGTATTATTTGTTATGGTTATATTGTTTTTCCAGAGGTTGATTACAGTTGTGGTAATTGTACTTCAAGCTGTTCACACCAGTCCAGGAGGATTTTTTTTGCTGTGTTGGATGTCCAGTGAATATGGTCCTCAGAGGTGACAAATTGATCCTGTGGGAGAGGGAGTAAATATGAGAAATTATTTTTTATGTGTAAGTTTATTATTTGCAGGTTTTGTCGTTGTCCAGTGGGTAAGTGGTGTGAGAAGTTAATTATGGGAATCCCTATGTCGGCATTGAGAAAGGCGGATCTCGCTTTTCTATGTAGTGTCCGGAGTTGTTTAATTGAGGCTTTGTGTGGGTCTTGATCCCTGTTGTTGATACCCACTGAGAGAATCACAATTTCTGTGTCCTCATGGATCGTGGTTTTTTCCATAAGTTTAGAAAAATGGTAAAAAGTAGCTTCCGGGTAGCTGTCAACCTGTATGTCCGGGTCACTGATGTTGTTCAGGTTGGAGTCCCCTAGAATAAGAACCGGTTTATGGCCTTTAATGTTCCAGTTTTGAATTTTTCTGGTTGAATTGACTTGATGATAAGTGGGAACTATTGTTGCTGTTGGATTCTGGTTTTCTATGTCCACAGAGGCACCATTTCCCCCCCACCACCATTTTCAGCTCCACTCTGCACCTTGATGTTGGTAGTAGGTGGGTCAAAATTGTCGTCAGAATCTGTCATATTGACTTTCTGATGTGGGGCATTCATCATGCCTCTACCCACCATGTCGGCGCTGTTGACCCCTGGATGAGGTTGTAGGTGAGTGGAGAGATATGGTGGGGATGGACCATGTGTGTCCTCCGTGGACAATGGAGTTCCAGTGTTCCTGTTCCTGTCTTCCTGTGTTTTAACCCTTTGGTTCATCGGAGTGGAGTTTTGAAGGTAAGTACAAGAAGGTTTGTGTTTTGTAAAATTATTGTTTATTTGTGTTCCATATGATATGTTTGTCTGTGTTGTTCCATCAGATTTTACAGGTTGACAGCTGCCATGGGACGATGATACGTTTCCTGTTCCCCAGGTGGAGTCTCTGTGGGGAGGAGAGGGGAGAGAATGTACGTAAGTACAGTCATTGACAGTATTGTAGGTGACAGGAGGGGGAGAGAGACAATGTTGGTCCGGTGATGAAGGAGCTAATGGTGGTTGTGGTTTACTCTGGATCCATTTTGGTCTCACTGAGAGCTCCGGGTTAGGAGCAGATGGTGGTGGGTTTTGAGGTTTATTGACTATGTTATTACCTGTTTGGCGGTTTGGAGTTCTATGTAGAAGTTCAAAATGTTGTTTTTTTATTTCAGGTGAGGTAGCAGGATCTGAACTATCCTCAGGTTCCAGTCTCTCTCCCCCTGGGACATCCAAGTTGTTGTTGGCTTTTGCAGTTTCTGTATACTGGGGAGATTCAGGACAAATTATTGAGGAAGAGGGGAGAGAAGCCAGAGAAGAGAAGGAAGAAGCAGAGGAAAGGTGAGTATTGCTCTCTAGGAGGTATGCATGTGCTATAGCAATAGCCCCCGGGCTCAACTTGGGCCCATATCTTTTGGTTGCCCACCCGGAGGCTATTTTAAAAGCTAGTGCATTTCCAGGTACCTCTGTGAGTGCGTGTATGGTTTGACTGTAGTGATTGTGTAAAATCTTCATGTTTTGTGCCATCCAGTTGTTTGTGTTGTTTTTTACCAGTTCAGTGACTTTGTCTGTGGGTGAAGATGGTTTAATGAATTGTGTGAGCTTAGTGATCTGTCTAGACATGCCCAGTGGATATTGTTGTGTAACATTTGCTTCCTTGATTATTTCTAGGTGATGTATGGCTTGTATGAGCTTAAAGTGACTTTTTGCAAACTTCCTGGTGTCTGGATCAAGGGGTAATCTAAATGATGATGGTGAGTGTGAGGTAAGTGATCTGACTGTTTCTGTTTGGTGTGTAGGTGCCCATGAATGTCTGGCCTTGATATTACCTTGTTTGGATGGGGCCTGAGTGATGGACCGACCATCTCCCCCCAGCCCCTGACTACGCTGGTGCCTCGTGACCTCCACCATATCACCAAGGTAAAGAGTTTTCACCTGTTTGTTCCATGTAGTCGTTCTCCTTGGTCCCGGTTGTAGCTGGAATCCATTGTTCTTTGTGGGATGTTGATGTTGTCCGTCGGCCATCTTGCCTTTGGGGAATACTCAACAAACAATTCCAAGTCTTTATGTGGAGAAAAAGTCCTTTGGAGAGCCTCCGGCCGGATTGGTGTAGTGCCGCCGGTCGGGAAATTGTAGTGCTCATCCAGTGTGGTGCTCTTTCCTGGTGCTGTTAAAACTTAACTTTTATTTCTTTGTTTAAAAGAAGTTGTGAAGGGGACAATTATCCCCAGTGAAACAAATTAAAATCAATTCAGGAGGTCCACTGCTCCTGCGCAGTCAGGGGTCCCTGACGTTTCGCACCAGTGGTACTTCCTCAGAGGGAAATGGAGGAAAGATGGGACAAAGGGAAGAGGAGCTCCTTTTATAGAGGGGTTAGGGTTAGGGTTAGGGGTTTGTACTTAGAAGTTGGGTTTTTTGTAACGCTTATACGGACAAGTTAAAATCGAATTCCAACATTTTTTTCGGAGTCTCTGACATCCATGTATGTGTATTGCGTCCAACATTCCAGGAAATCTGTATAGCCCAACATGGCAGACCCAGGATTGGGTTTTAAGAAATAGAAGTGTTGTTGCTTTTTCTGCATCCAGGTGGCGCTAAAATAGAACCTAGTGATCCAGATTCTCAGTAGGCACCCAAATAGTCACCATTAGACCCTAAGAATCCTAACCAAAGACTTGAAGGGGCCTCACTGCTAAATGCATTTGATAGCTTTGTGGGTTCTCTATCAATTGTAAATGTGGCCCCTGGGGGGTCCCAGATGGGTCATTGAGGACACAAATTTTTTGAATAATGTAAAGGAAACATGATTAGACTGTCATGGTTCCCAAGAGCCTGAGCTGGTCCCTGTGGAACCGAAGATGTCCCCCAGGGGCCCCGAGTGCCCCCCTGGGGGCCCCAAATGTAAGGTTCAAATTAAGGACATCTGAGTTGATTGCCAGGGTCCCCAAGGGACCCAGGTTGTCCTCAGTAATCCCAAACATAAGAGTCACATTAAGGAATTGTGAGTTGATTACCAGGGATCCCAAAGGCCTCAGATGGCCCATAGGGGAACCAGGTGGGCCACAGGGGCAAAATGTGGCCCTCCAAATGGATTGGGGCCCCTATGTGGTCCTTGAACAGAACTAGCCTGGGGAAGATGCTAGAAGGTTGGTCTTCAGTTTTCTATATGGTAATTTCTCTGGGAGTCATCCCTTAGGTTTTGACACCATCATAGGCCCCAGTGTTCAGTAATACATCAGTTGGATCACTTTCTGCTGTGCTAAGTGGACAAATCACCACTTCTCGCCACAACAAAATTGGTGACCCCGACGTGATCGAGTTTGGATCCTAGGTTGGGAAGGAGACTGGCGCATCCCGCACCAAGGTCGCTGAGAAATACTGCAGTATAGGTAGGTTAAAATTAAACCTACATCAGCGCACTTGCTGTGGGGGCGGTGGTTGAGCTTTCAGCTGTTTATGGACGCACTCGAAATGAATTAATGATTTAAGAATATTGAAGCTAAAAGTAATTAAATACTGTTGGAAGAGAAGGAGTGTGGTGAGGAGTAGAAGGAGACACAGGTCTCGGGTGGAAGAAAAAAACCTACGCGCACAGGTTCTGCCAGAAAATTTTGTGAAGTTGTGTGTGCCGTGGTTAAACGCAGAAGGTGTTGAGACGGCTCAAGTAGCATAGATGCATCAACCCCAATTTGGCTGATTGGATATATCTGGCAGTCTGTCTGATCAGTCAAGGTGTTTGGACAAGCGAGAGAGAAAATTAACAGCGGGGCTAGTTGGACCCCAGATGCATGTTGAAAGGATCATAGCTGTCTAAACACAGAACGGAGCGCTGTGTTATTGTGAAGAAACCGGTCTCCGAACCCCCGTAGTGTTGCGATGGATGACCACAGACTGAGAAACTAAGGGGATACATAGGCAATCCATATGCTCTGCTGTAATTTCGGAAATGCCATGGTGAGGTCTTTGGGCGGCATTTCCCCTTAACTGTGGAAAACCCCAACCCAATAATACCCGCACTAGTAATAAAAAATATCTATGGAAGAGTGTCACATCACGAACCCACTAGTACAGAAAATGAACTTGACTTCACTGAAGGACCCAAGGTCATCGATCAATCAGATTCTCAGCCATATGAAGGGGCACCTGTATGAAAAATAATCTAGCATATTATAATATCTGTGTATAACTCCTACCTAAGAGTGAATTATAGACCTCTTAAATTTCCAACTGTAAAAAGTTCAAATAGGAGAGAAAACTCGAGGTCACAACTGGAGAAACTATCTGGACATTGCGGATGGTTCTGAGGACGAACCAGAATTCGAGGAACAGTTGTAAGGAAAATGACAGAATGGATGGGAGCCCCAAATGGGGGGACATGAACTGTGTTACCTGTTGATGGACTCAATGGACTAAACGTTAACGCACCACACCGAATTATGCATATGTTATCACCAATGTTTTGTAATCAGCAGTGTACTCGATTAACAATTACGTAGTGATTAACATTTATGAAATGAGCATACAAGTGCACTTATAGGTTTATATACAAACATATGCATTCATGTAACCAATAAGAACTATAGGAAGTTTTGGGTAATTAATGTTTTTGTTGTCTGATCAATAGCCAGATTATCTCATTATCCATTGTTTGAGTCATTATAAGAACATGTTGTGTTGCACAATTCAAAATGTGACTTGTAAAGTCGGTCGCCTGTGGGGAAAGGGACCATGGGGGAATTTTGCTAATGCAGGTTTTTTGCTCCCATACATATTTGTACATACGGATTGTTTCATATACCCTATGTACTCTATGCATCCTAATGAAAGATATTATTATCACAGTAGTGTCACAGTCGTAACTATATCCAGAAATATCATATTGTTTCACTGTCACCATTTGTTTGAAATATCATGTTATCCATCACTCATACATCACACACAGACTAAATCACAATAGTGATTTCAGGGAGGATATGTAGGAGAATTATAAGGCCAAAGATGTATGATCTGATGTCAACCGGTTAGACGCCAATAAGAGTTCACGAGCAGTGTGGGAACAATAACAAAAGATATGGTTTGGTGATCAACTGAGCAGGTCAGGACATTTAGGCTTGGTGGGAAACATCTGGAAAATAGTAGATTGGGTAACTAGGAATGGATACAATGCCAAGGCATACTGCCAATAAGAGAACAGTGACCTGGGAGAGCATCATGGTGTTCTGCCAGAAAAGAACACCCTGACCTGGGTGTGCGCCAGGAATAACAGGATGCAAGAGTTGGTCAACAGTTATGCAAGAAAAGTAACAATAAGCCAAGATGATTGGAAAACACAATGCACATACACACACATAGCCATCTGAGATATAAAAGATCATGTCTCTGGTTGTGTGTGTGTGGTTGTTGTCTCCGTCTATGACTGCAAGTCGGCTGCATTGAATAAAGAGAGACTCCCCACTCTGACACCTATGTCTTGACTGTCTGATTCCTTTTTTGATCCACCACTTCTCGACACAACAGGTTCTTGAACAGATCTAGCCCGAGGAAGGCGCTAGAAGGTTGTGCTTCGGGATTCTGTATGGTAAATTCTCTGGGAGTCATCCCTTGGGTTTTGACGCCATTTAAAGCTCAACCCAGTGATTTTTACATTAAAGGCTCTTAAGGGTAGATGTTGGGTGTTTTGGCTTTACATACTGAGAAGATGGGCTTAAGTGACCTCCTCACCTTTGATGTCAAAATTATGTCACTTCCTGCTGTGCTACATGGACAATTCATGGGTTCTTGTGTTCAGTTACACCTCCTCTTCAAAGCAATCATCATTGCAAGTCCATACACTCTTATTTGCTTGAGTAGGCCCCAGTCATACACTTGCAAAGCCTGCCTGTTAGTTCTGCTGCAGAAACTGGCAAGTGTGTTGGTCAAATTCTTAGGCCCCAGGGAGTGGGTAAATCAACTTTGGTCATTTTTCCTCAATTGTAGCTATTTATCATGATGTAATTGAAGTACAGCACCAAAAAAGCACGGTGGGATCAATGTAAGATGCTGGTTTGAGCCCTCATGGTTTGGAGCCCCGATATGGTCCTTGAACAGATCTAGCCCGAGGAAGGCGCTAGAAGGTTGTGCTTCAGGATTCTGTATGGTAACTTCTTTGGGAAACATCCCTTGGGTTTTGACGCCATTTAAAGCTCAACCCAGTGATTTTTACATTAAAGGCTCTTTTTTTTTTTTGAACATTATTTTTATTGAACTTTTACATTACAAAACAAAGGGTAAGGAAAACACAATACAGTAATGTATTAACATAATAATAAAGTTGCAGCATTAATTAAAATAAATATTGGAGTAGTAAGGATATTGAAAACAAAACAAACAGACAAAAATAAGTAAATAAAAAAAAAAAGAAAAAGAATTGAAAATTTAAATAAATAAATAAATAAGAGTGGTGCAGTACAGATTTATTGAGTCATGTTTCTAGGAAATTAATCCAAGCTTTCCATTTCTGTAGGAATCTCTGTTGGTTACCTCTTACATTATATGTGATCTTTTCTAATGGCATACAGTGGTTAAGTTCATTTACCCAGTGAGAGTGATTAGGGGAATCTTCAGCTATCCACTTGGACAGAATGCATTTTTTTGCTGCCGTCATGGCCAGTCCAAAGAAGTCAGCTAAGTGTTTCGAACTAAACCGGAGAGTGGAGTAGTCACCGAGGAGCACTATAAGAGGTGATAAGCTAAGTTCCATCTTTAGGACTTTCTTAAGTGTATGTTCTATATCCTTCCACCACTGTTCTAACTGTGGGCACGTCCAAAACATGTGTAGGAGATTCCCTATCTCAGTTTTGCACCTTTTGCAGAATGAAGAAGTGCTGCCTTTGAAACGGCTAATTTTCTCAGGAGTGTAGTACACTCTATGAATAGTTTTAAAATTACAAATTCTGTATCTTGTGTTAATAAATCTTTTATGTGCATCTGTAAGCAGTGAAGACCAACGATCGTCCTCTATTTGGATTTCGAGATCCTTTTCCCATTTTTCTTTAATCAAATTAATGTTGGCTTTGTTATTTTTTATCAAAAGGTTATAAGTTTTTGAAATCTGTTTTTTATTTGTTCCTTGAGTGAGCAGTGATTCTAGCTGAGAAAGCTCCGGTTTTTCCAGGGCACCACCAAGCTGTGATCGTATAAAGTGCCTTAACTGGAGATATCTATAAAAATGAGTGGCCGGCAATACACAGGAGTCTCTCAACTGCTGAAATGATTTTAGTGTGTTACCATCATACAGGTCACCTATCTTGTTTATGTTCTTCTGGCCCCATATCTTGAAACCCAGGTCTTTCTGTACAAAGTCTAAGGAAGGGTTGGAACCTATAGGGGTAAGTGGAGATAGGGAGGTGCCTAGTCCTAAAAAGCGGTTAATTTTGTCCCAGATCCTAAGTGAGTGAGTGATGATTGGGTTATTTGTGCATTTTGTCATAGTTTTAATGTTGAAACAATATGGGATATGCGATAGGTCTTCCGTATTTAAAATATCACTTTCTATTTGTGTCCAGGAAGGAGCCTCGTCATCTCTAAACCAGTAAAAGAGTGGTCGTAACTGGGCAGCCCAAAAGTATAACTGAATATCTGGGAGCCCTAGACCTCCTCTCTCTATCGGTAGACATAGTGTGGACCTTTTAATTCTCTGGGCCTTGTTACTCCAAATAAATCTTGCAGCTAATTTATTATATTTTTTAAAGAAAGATTGTGGAAGATCACTTGGTATTGATTGGAACAGGTACATGAGTCTAGGGAATATATTCATTTTGATGACGTTTGTTTTTCCTATAAGACTTAGAGGAAGAGTTGTCCATCTGACCAGGTCTTTCTCGATCTTTTGTAACAGAGGTAAATAGTTAAGTTTATAAAGGTTCTTGATAGTACCGTCTGTTATAATACCTAGATATTTGATCTTTGATTGAACCTGAAAGGGTGAACAGAGAGTTGCCGTAAATGAGTCTGGGGTAGATAGTGGGAGGAGCTCGCTTTTAGACCAGTTAATCTTGTAACCAGAGAAGCTACTAAAGTCATCTATCAGACTCAGTAAGGTTTTGAGTGAAATGTCCGGATTGGATAGAAACAAGAGTATATCGTCCGCATATAGCGCAATTTTGTGAGTAGATTTCCCAATTGGAATTCCCATTATGTTAGGATCTTCTCTAATTCGCTGAGCTAAAGGTTCCAGGATGAGCGCAAAGATAAGGGGTGATAGGGGGCACCCCTGTCTTGTGCCACGTCCAACAGCGAAGGAGTTTGATATAATTCCATTGGTGCTAACCCTGGCTCTAGGTTTATCATATAGAAGCTTCACACAATTCATAAAATAATTACCAAAATTGAAATGCTCCAGGACTTTATACATGTAACACCACTCCACGCGATCAAATGCCTTTTCTGCGTCTAATGAAGCGATTACAGGTGTGTCCTTAGGGCTTCTTATCTCTGAGGTTATGTAGAAAAGGCGTCTCAGGTTGTTCATTGAGGATGTATTTCTTATAAAGCCGGTCTGGTCTTTGTGAATGAGCAAGGAAAGGTGTTTTTCTAATCTTATCGCTATTGCCTTGGCAAAGATTTTACTTTCCACCGAGAGTAAAGAAATTGGGCGATAAGAAGCCATTATTTCAGGGTCTTTCTCTGGTTTGCAGATTAATGTAATGAGAGCTTCTTGTGCTGTTGGGGGCAGTGTTTTGTTGTTAATCGAGTGGCGGTACATGTCCATTAAAGGTTTCATCAATTGACTTTGGAATTTTTTATAAAATTCGGGTGTGAACCCATCTAGTCCAGGGGCTTTCCCGGACTGAAGAGTCATCAGAGCTTGCAAGATTTCGTTACTGGTTAGCGGCTGTTCTAAAATAGTTTGATCTAGCAGTGATAATTTTGGTAGACTCAATGAAGAAAGAAATTTCTCACATTTATCTACGGTGTTTACACACTCTGATGAGTATAAATTTTCATAAAACTTTTGAAAGCCATTATTTATCTCTTTAGGGTTACATGTAATAGTGTTATCAGGTTTTTTAATTTTCTGAATCAAGGAGGAGGAGATCTGTTTTTTCAATTGCCAAGCCAATAGTTTGTTTCCTTTATCCCCTAGTTCATAGTACCTTTGCCTAGTCCTAAGTAAAGCTTTCTCTGTTTTGTATGTGTTTATTACATTATATTGGTTACGTTTTCTTATGAGTGCCCTATATAAGCCTTCCGACCTTGTTTTTTTTTTTTTTGGAACTTTATTTTTATTAAAGAGAATACAAACATTCCTTAACAGCATCAGCATCACACGTTATGTATGACAGTGCTAAAGACAAGAGCAAAAAAAACAAAAAAAAACAAAACAAAACCTTTGGGCCCCGAGAGCTTATATAGCTACATATGACTGAAAAATAATAAATAAATAAATAGATAAGTGGCTATTTAAGACATTACAGCATACTGTCGGAATCCCCTCAGTTTGAGAGGTATCTTGCTATGGGTAGCCACCTCCTTACAAAAACATCAGATCTTAATTGTAGTTGAGCAGTTAAAGCCTCCATTCCATACACTTCCCTCAGCTTCTGTTTCCACTGTGCCACTGTAGGTGGCTGTGGATTCATCCATTTTATTGTCACCATTTTCCTAGCAGTCATCAAGAGTATATGTAACAAGTGCTTTTGGTCTCTAGTGTACATGCCTTCAGGAGCTAGATCGAAAAGAACTGACTTGGGGTAAACAGTATATTAATTCCCAGAGCTTTATCTATCTCGTTCTTTACCCCCTTCCAAAAAGGAAGAATCTCTGGGCAATCCCAAAATATGTGTGAATGGTCCCCAACCTCTCCACATCCTCTCCAACAGTATTTTGCAGCTGGGTTATCTACAAATTTAGAAACCTCGGAAGGCGTCCTAAAGAACCTTGTCTTCGTCTTCCAATCAAACTCCTTCCACATGTTACTATTGATACCATTATGACATCCAGTGCACATTGCCTCCCATTCCCCATCCTCGATTATAATATTTAACTCCAACTCCCATTTGTTTTTGATATATAAAGTATTGTCTGGTATATCTAATAACAGATTTCTGTATATATGGGAGACATGTTTTTTATTAGGTAGTTGATGCTTAATTATATTAATAAAGTAAGTTTCTATATTCGTTGGAGCATTTTTAATTATATTCCAGTCTGTATGATTTGTGATGTAGTTCCTTATCTGAAAATACCGGAACATATCACTTTGGGGTAGAAGGAATTTGTCTTGGAGATATGAGAATGGCCGTACACCAGTGTCACATAGCAACTGATCAATAACCCTCAGGTTTCTACCTGCCCATCTCTTAAAAACGATATCTGTTGTTGAGGGGGGGAAATCTGGATTTCCATCAATCTGCATAGCCCTTGAGAGGGCAGCTGTCCCTCTAATTCTCTTTTGGACTGTAGACCATACTTTTAAGGTGTGTTTCACCCATACATTTTTAATTTCAAATTTCTTCTGGGACTGCTTATTTAGAAACACTAAAGTGGATAAAGGTATTGCTGTTAACGAACTCCGCTCTATGTTCACCCATCCTGATTCTATGTCATTGTTAATCCAAGCTACCACTGCTGTCAGTTGTGCTGCCCAAAAATAATATTTTAAATTGGGGAGGCTAAGTCCACCCTTGTCTTTCCCAAGAGTAAGCGTTTTAAGTCTCACTCTTGGTCTCTTATTCTGCCATATAAATTTAGATATAAGCTTGTCCAGCATATTAAAGGTTGATGTCGGAATCCCGACTGGTAGAGACTGAAACAAGAACAGAATTCTAGGGAGTAGATTCATTTTGACAGCCTCTACTCTACCCAAAAGGGATAATGGTAGCACATCCCATCTTGCCAGTTCATTTTTAAATATCCCAAATGTTTTTTTATAATTTGCCTGGTATAGTTGTGTTACCTGAGGAGTGAGTACGATCCCTAAATATTTGAAACCCTGTTTAGATCTGCGAAAGGACACAATATCATCAAGTTGACTAGGCCATGTCCCAGATAACATCATCGCTTCTGATTTACTGGGATTAACTTTATATCCGGATACCAGACCATATTCATTAAGACTTTGTAGAAGAGCTGGTATTGAGTGGACAGGGTTTTCAATAAATAATAATATGTCGTCAGCGTATAGGGCTATTTTATGTTGGTTTCCACTCTCATCCCTTATTCCTTGTATAAGGGGGTTACTTCTAATCAATTCTGCGAGCGGCTCAATGCTAAGAGCGAACAGGGCTGGCGAGAGCGCGTCCCCCTGCCTTGTCCCCCGTTCCAGATCAAAGAAATCAGAACACTGGCCATTAACTCTGACTCTTGACCGCGGATTCATATAAAACACTCTAATCCAATTCAAAAAGGTTTCGTTAAATCCCATATGAGCCATTGTTTGCTCCAAAAATGTCCAATCCAGTCTATCAAATGCTTTCTCAGCATCTAAGCTGAGAAGCATTGATGGAGTCTTTCTACCAGAGGCAATAGATTGTAAATTTAGAGCTCGTCTGACATTATTGGTGCCCTGCCGCCCGGTTATGAACCCTGTTTGATCAGAGTTAACTAATTTACGAATGTGTTTTTGGATTCTATTTGCCAAGATAGAGGTCAGGATTTTTAAATCCTGGCAAAGCAGACTTATCGGCCGATATCCCGTACATTGAGTAGGGTCCTTTCCATCTTTGTGTATGACCGTGATAATTGCCTCTGACCAGGTTTTTGGGGGGTCCCTTTCATTCAGTGCATAGTTATATACCCGACATAAAATTGGGGCTAGTTCATTAACAAAAACTTTATAATATTCCCCAGAGTATCCGTCGACACCCGGAGATTTACTGTTCTTTAGTTTACTAATACTATCTATTATTTCCTGTACTGTTATGGGAGAAGATAGGATCTCAGCCTCGTCCTGTGACAATCTATTCAATTGGATCGAGTCCAGGAGTTTTGTTATTTTCTCTTCCTTCCCTATTAATTCTTGACCTTCATATAATTTTTTGTAGTATGCGGCAAATGCCTCTGCTACTTCTTTTGGTTGGGAGGTAATTCTGTTTGTGTCGGGGTGTTTAATTTTAGGTACCACGCGGTTCGATTGAGCTTTCCGTAACTGAAAAGCCAATATCCTACTTGCTTTGTTCCCCATTTCATAATATTTTCTTTTCACAAATCTGAGCATTCCCTCAGCTTTATATGTGAGCAAGTCCTCTAGTTTTTGCCTCTCCTGTTTTAGTAATTCTAATGTATTTCTTTTTCTCGATATTTTGTGTTCTTTTTCTAACCTAATAATTTCAGTCTCCAGTTCAAGTCTCCTGGCTTCTCTTTGTTTTTTTATTCTCGATGTAATTTGAATGATATGTCCCCTCACAACAGCTTTGGCACCATCCCATAAGGTAGATGATGTAACATCTCCGTTATCATTATTATCGATATATTCTTTTATCTTGTCACGTAATTCCTGTTGGATTAGGGGGTCATTTAGTATTGAGACATTAAGTCTCCAGTATCTGAATTGTTTTTCTTGTCCTAAGTTTATTTTCATCTTAATGGGACCGTGATCTGACAAAGTGATGGGTTCTATCTTGCACTCTGTCACTCTGTGCACATCAGCTTTTGAAACAAGAAACATGTCTAATCTGGAATAACTCCCATGGACATGGGACCTATATGTATAGTCTCTGTCTCTAGGGTGATGATATCGCCATACATCAATCAGGCCCAGTCCCTCCATCATTCCCAAAACAGCAGCTGCTTTTCTAGTTCGAGGCCCCTTCTCAGCAGGTAGTCGGTCCCTACTTAAATTTAGTACACAGTTATAATCCCCCCCAACCACTATGATTCCTTTCCCTTCATCTGCCAGTTTGGAAGCTATTTTCTTAAAAAAAAAAGGACAATCCTCATTTGGTGCATACAGATTCAAAAATGTAAATCTATTTTCCCCAATCGTACCTATCACCATAATATATCTGCCTTCCTCATCTTTCAATACTTTTTCACAGTTAAAAAAAACATTCCTTCTAAATAAGATAGCAACCCCCCTTTTCCTCCCTCCTCCGTAAGATGCACTATATATTTGTTCCACCCACTCCCTCTTTAATTTCAGGTGTTCTGCCTCAGGGAGACGTGTCTCTTGTAACATTGCGACCGAACATTGTAAAGCTTTGAGTTGGTTAAGTATTTTCTTTCTTTTAATTGGATTTCCCAGGCCCTTTATGTTGTAGCTAACTACAGTCAAACCATCCATATTACAATTCTTTTAATCCTTACTATCATGAGTAGTCAGCTTATAAATGTCAAGTGCACCATCACCTGTTGTAAAAGTCCTATCAGTTGTCAAGGAAGTAACACAAAAAAGAACAGAAACTATGTACAATTTCCAATATAGAACATCAGAAATCAAACACAACACCCTGGCTTCCAAGTCCTCAACTGGCCTGTCTCCAGTACTGGCCAGTCCCCGTGTAGAACTGGGCAGAGGGTGGCGGAAACCCTCTGGGATAATGTCACATTGTGCAGCAGACCCACTCCGTTGGGTTAACTGCTGCTGCCTTACAGTGGCTGAGTGTAAATCACTCATGAGTCAATTGCAACTGATGCCACGAACCAAAACGACCAGACACTATGCTATTGTTACATTCTGGACTCAGCTAAGTGTAAATATATATTAATAAGAGAAATATAAACTTGAAACAAGGTTTCAAGAAAAAATAAAATAAAGAAATAAAAAATACTAGAAAAAGATATGTATAGCCCAACAACACCACTGTAATTGGAGGGTAGTAAGACCAGTTAACTTTAGCCCATCTAACAGTAAATTATTCACAGCTGCTCGTAGCTGTCTTCATGAAATAGAAAAACCTTACTTTTTGCTCAATACTCCCAGTCACTTCAAGGGAAGAAAAACATGCATTCTTCTTCTGTAAGCATGCTGACCTTCCGCCCTCCTCCGTTGGCGGCCCGTGTCTCCCATTTGTGTCTGGCCAGCTCTCGCTCTACTTTATCCCGCTCGTCAACTCGGACCTGGATGTTGAAATCCTTAAGCACCGGCGCTGCGTCCATCACCGTCTGGAAAGTTTTTTCCTCCGATTCCACCATCATCCTCAGTCGGGCTGGGTACATGCACTTCGCTTTAACGTTTTTCTCCTTCAGCTGTTTCACAACGTATCTGACCTGAGCGCGTTTCCTCTGTAGCTCCGGCGAATAGTCATTATCAAAGTAGATCTGCTTCTCACCCATCTTCACTGTGCGCTGTCTCCAGGCTTGCTGCAGGATCTGTTCCTTCACTGTGTAGTCCGCGAATTTAATCACGATGGAGCGAGGCGGGTCATTTTCTTTTGGTTTTGGCATAAGTGCTCTATGCGCCCGGTCAATCCTGATGTCGGCTTCGGTTAGTGGCAGATTAGTCTGACATGTCTCTCCCCTCGCTTCCTTCGGGAACCTGATACAGCCTTAGGTTTTGCCGTCTGTGTCTGTTCTGAAGATCCTCACACCGTTCAAATAATTCCGCCTCTCGCTGCAGAAGGAAGCCGATGGCTTTTCCGTGGGTTGCGGTGGTCTCCTCCGTGGTTGTTATACGCTCCTCTGCGTCAACGACTCTCTTTTCCAACTTTGTTAGTTGTGCACTTAGACTTTCAACTGATGTTTCAAGCCGTGTGAATGCTTCCTTGGATTGGCCTTTAAATTCCTTTACGTCCATACTCATCTGCAGAATGTCTCCCCGTATTTCTCGGTTCGACTGGGCGATAGCCCAAAGCATCTCCTCCAAGCTATTCCCGGCGGTATCAGTGGTTTTGCTAGGGCCAGCTTCATCGGGATTAGCAGGCTTGTTAGCATCCGCTGGTTCCGACGATTTTTCACCTCCTTCTTTGTTTCTGAAGTGATATCTGGCGAGTTTGTCGCCAGCGCTCAACTTTGTGGTGTCGTTAGGCATGTTTTTGCTGAGTTTTGTTAATATATCGATTTGGTAAGTTGGTTAATCAGCGGAGCTCAAACTTTTGCGTCCTACATGAACATGGCGCCGCCGGAAGTCCCGTCCGACCTTGTTTTAAAATGTTCCTTTTCCAAATTCCTTATTTCTGCTTCCAGAAGTTCCAATTCTTTCCAGTGTTCTTTTTTCCTGCGACTTGTAAAGGAGATTATTTGTCCCTTCAGGTAGGCCTTTAAGGCTTCCCAAAGTATAGAGGGCGATGGAGCAGTCTCAGAATTGGTCTCCAGAAATAATTCGATATGGGAGGAAATAAATTTATCAAACTCTGGATTATGCAGTAGTAAGGGGTTAACTCTCCACCTGTAAAATTTCTCAAACTTGTCTTTAGGAAGCATTAACAATGAGATGGGGGCATGGTCTGACATTACACGGGGTAGATATTCACAGCTACTAACCCTATGAACCATTGCTGTAGATATAATGAAATAGTCTATTCTGGTAAAGGAATTATGTACCGGTGAAAAGAATGAATGCTCTTTTGTTTTTGGGTGTGTGTATCTCCATATATCACAGAGCCCCAGATCCTTCATATAAGAGTTAATTACTTTTCTTGATCTGCATTTCATTGGGTTTTTATCAGAGGAGCGATCCAGTTTAACATTTAGGGTCAAGTTGAAATCACCAGCTATTATTAAATCCCCCTCTACTTCTGATAATTTCAAAAATAAAGATTGGAAGAAGTTCAGATCATCATGGTTTGGGGCATAAATGTTAACCAGGGTAATGGTTTCCGAAAACACCTTGCCTTTCACCACTATAAACCTTCCACCTGGGTCTCGTTCCACTTTTTCTGGCACAAAGGGGAAGTGTTTGCTTATGAGGATACAGACAACCCTGGAACTTGAGGTAAAGGAACTGAAGAATATCCGGCCTCCCCAGATCTTGCCTAATTTTTCATGTTCTTTTATGTTTAGGTGAGTCTCCTGTAGGAAACACACATCTGTCTTGTTTCTCTTTAAATAAGTTAGTATTTGTTTCCTCTTCACTGGGTTATGTATGCCATTAATGTTCCATGATAACGATCGCCAAGTGGACATTATGAATGGTATTGGGTGTATTTATCTTCTAAATATTTTCTTGGCATGAGCTGTGGTGTGAGGGCACTGCAGTTGGTGGGTAATCTTTCCAATGATTTGAGTTTAGCTGTACTGCACCAAAAATAAGTTGTTATAACAAAAGAAACGAAAAAGAAAGTTAACACAGGGACAAAAGTAGATGTACACAAAGAGAACACTATTCCCCTTCCCCGCCACCCTTTCCCTCCCCCCTCAACCCCCTTACCCGAACAGCGGGAGTTGAAAATCACCCAAAAGAACACATGCGCATATTTGCACTCCTCCATAGTACACATGAAGCGCATTGTTAGGTGGTAACGTGGCAGCAATCTCCTTATTACTGAATATATACTCAAAGCGAACGGATCATGAGAAACAAAGAATAATAAATAATAATATATACATAATCAAAATAAATAGGACCCTCAGTTTAGTAGGTTTTTGTGGTGTGCTTATCTGCACCCGGTTAACAATTCAAGGACCGTAACAGGACAAATTAGAGCAGCCAGATAAATGCAAAAATGTGAACATGTAACAATTAACTAGGCTACAACTTAGCCTCATGGTATGCTGCTTGAAAATTAAAGAAACAAAAAGGAACGTGGCAGTGATATAATAGTCATGTCCACTGTTTATCCTCAACAGAAGAAAAAAAAAAAAAATATATATATATATATATATATATATATATGAATAAAGTAAACAAGTAACCATCCCATGTCTCCTCAACAGGGCAATCATTAGGCCACGAATGCCTGGACTTCGTCCTTAATCATTCTTAATAAACAAACTCACCGGTAGAGTGTCTCAGAGGTTGGAAAGTTTGTATGTCCTTCATGGAGATAGTGCAGGCTCGACTGTAGTTCACTCAATCCAATATTGGCGCCAGAGTCAATGTCCTCGTTCTCCAGAGAGAGCCTGCATGTTACAGTCCAGAAAAAGTTTTTGACAAATAATGGGTAAATTATGAAAATGACTCCCAGCCAGGTAGTACTGTGTTCAGCGTGTTGTGGATAGGCTTTCGGCGAATTTAAGGGCTTCGCCTGGGTCCGTGTAGATTAAATCTTTACCCTCATGTTTCATCAATAGGCGAGCGGGGTATACCAAGCGATATTCCACTCTTTTCTCCCGCAGGATTTTCTTCGTCTCGTCAAACCTGCGTCGTTTCTGCTGAAGCTCAAACGAGTAATCCGGGTAGAGTCGGATGGTGTTGTTTTCATAGCGCAGTGTGCCCAGTCGTCGCGCCGCTGTTAGAGCTCGCTCCTTATCCTGGTACCGGAGGAATTGCATAATTATCGCCCGCGGTGGTTGACCGGGCTTCGGCCTTGACATCAATGATCTGTGTGCCCGCTGCAGCTCCACTCCGTTGGGAAAGGTGTCAGCTCCCAGGATATTTTGCAGTATTTTCTCCACATATTTAGTAGGGGAGCCTCCTTCACATCCTTCTGGTAGTCCTGTCAGGCGAAGGTTGCATCTCCTGGAGCGGTTCTCCATATCGTCTACCTTAGCTCTCAAGTCCTGAACAGTTTGCTCCGTTTGAGCGAGGCGTCTTGACAGGGTGTCCATGTCGCCGTCGAGCCTGTTGAGGCCGCCCTCCATGTCCTCTTGTTTTCTCTCGATAAGTGTTGTTTTCTGTTGCAAAGTTCTTATAGTTGAGTTCAAATCGTCAATCTTACTGGTTATTTCTTTGTTGCCCTGGTTAATGGCTGCCATTATTTCGGCTGAGCTATATTCCCATTGAGCACCTTCCTCTCGTTCAGACATGACGGATAGCTTAGCTTTAGCCTGACTGCTAGCTCTTGTTGTAATCGCACCAGGTTGTCTTCTACCTGCCGACTTTTTCCTACTATGCATGTATAGTCCGACCCTAAGACAGTTAGTAGATAGTTCGCGTTGTTATTTTTGATTATGAACACTTAAAAATCAATTTTTTAATCAATGGATATGGAGCTGCTGCTCAGACGTCTGTCCTCTAGCTCGCCATCACGTGACCCCCTACATTAAAGGCTCTTAACAGTAGATGTTGGGTGTTTTGGCTTTACATACTGAGAAGATGGACTTTAGTGACCTTTTCACCTTTAATGTCAAAATTATGTCACTTCCCTCTGTGCTAAATGAACAATTCATGGGTTCTTGTGTTCAGTTACACCTCCTCTTCACAGCAATCATCATTGCAAGTCCATACACTCTTATTTGCTTGAGTAGGCCCCAGTCATACACTTGCAAAGCCTGCCTGTTAGTTCTGCTGCAGAAACTGGCAAGTGTCTTGGCCAAATTCTTAGGGGCCATGGAGGGGGTAAATCAACTTTGGTCATTTTTCCTCAATTGTAGCTATTTATCATGATATAAAATGCAGTACAGCACCAAAAAAGCACAGTGGGATCAATGTAAGATGCTGGTTTGAGCCCTCATGATTTGGAGCCCCGATATGGTCCTTGAACAGATCTAGCCTGAGGAAGGCGCTAGAAGGTTGTGCCTCAGGTTTCTGTATAGTAACTTCTTTGGAAAACATACCTTGGGTTTTGACGCCATTTAAAGCTCAACCCAGTGATTTTTACATTAAAGGCTCTTAAGGGTAGATGTTGGATGTTTTGGCTTTACATACTGAGAAGATGGACTTTAGTGACCTCTTCATCTTTAATGTCAAACTTATGTCACTTCCTGCTGTGGTGGATGGACAACTCATGGGTTCTTGTGTTCAGTTGAACCTTATCCTCACAGCAATTATAGCAAATCCATACACTCACGGCAAATGTGTTGGTCAAATTCTTAGGCCCCAGGGAGTGGGTAAATCAACTTTGGTCATTTTTCCTCAATTGTAGCTATTAATCATGATGTAATTGAAGTACAGCACCAAAAAAGCACAGTGGGATCATTGTAAGATGCTGGTTTGATCACTCATTATTTGGAGCCCCGATATGGTCC
This sequence comes from Seriola aureovittata, assembly GCF_021018895.1. Taxonomy (NCBI): domain Eukaryota; kingdom Metazoa; phylum Chordata; class Actinopteri; order Carangiformes; family Carangidae; genus Seriola; species Seriola aureovittata. The sequence goes on from NC_079369.1 coordinate 30,224,279, forward strand.
TTGAACAGATCTAGCCCGAGGAAGGCGCTAGAAGGTTGTGCTTCAGGATTCTTCATGGTAACTTCTCTGGGAGTCATCCCTTGGGTTTTGACGCCATTTAAAGCTCAACCCAGTGATTTTTACATTAAAGGCTCTTAACGGTAGATGTTGGGTGTTTTGGCTTTACATACTGAGAAGATGGACTTTAGTGACCTCTTCACCTTTAATGTCAAACGTATGTCACTTCCTGCTGTGCTAGATGGACAAGTCATGGGTTCTTGTGTTCAGTTAGACCTCCTCTTCACAGCAATCTTAATTGCAAGTATATATACTCTCATTTGGTTAAGTACACCTCAGTCGTACACTTGCAAAGCCTGCCTGCCTTGTAGTTATGCTGTAGAAACTGGCCAACGTCCTGGTCAAATTATTCAGCCTCAGGGAGTGGGCAAATCGATTTTGGTGATCTTTAAACACTCGTAGGTATTTATTATCATGTCAATGGAATCATACCTCCAAAATAGAACAGTGTGATCAGAGCAAGACACTTGGTGGTTTGTAGCTCATATATGGCCCTTCGACAGAACTAGCCTGGAGAAGGTGCTACAAGGTTGTGCTTCAGGATTCTGTATGGTAAATTCTCTGGGAGTCATCCCTTGGGTTTTGACGCCATTTAAAGCTAAACCCAGTGATTTTTACATTAAAGGCTCTTAAGGGTAGATGTTGGGTGTTTTGGCTTTACATACTGAGAAGATGGGCTTAAGTGACCTCCTCACCTTTGATGTCAAAATTATGTCACTTCCCTCTGTGCTAAATGAACAATTCATGGGTTCTTGTGTTCAGTTACACCTCCTCTTCACAGCAATTATTGCAAGTCCATACACTCTTATTTGCTTGAGTAGGCCCCAGTCATACACTTGCAAAGCCTGCCTGTTAGTTCTGCTGCAGAAACTGGCAAGTGTGTTGGTCAAATTCTTAGGCCCCAGGGAGCGGGTAAATTGACTTTGGTAATTTTTCCTCAATTGTAGCTATTCTTTATGATATAATTGAAGTACAGCACCAAAAAAGCACGGTAGGATCAATGTAAGATGCTGGTTTGAGCCCTAATGGTTTGGAGCCCCGATATGGTCCTTGAACAGACCTAACCTGGGGAAGGCGCTAGAAGGTTGTGCTTCAGGACTCTGTATGATAACGTCTCTGGGAGTCATCCCTTGGGTTTTGACGCCATTTAAAGCTCAACCCAGTGATTTTTACATTAAAGGCTCTTAACGGTAGATGTTGGGTGTTTTGGCTTTACATACTGAGAAGATCGGCTTAAGTGACCTCTTCACCTTTAATATCAAACTTATGTCACTTCCTGCTGTGCTAGATGGACAAGTCATGGGTTCTTGTGTTCAGTTAGACCTCCTCTTCACAGCAATCATAATTGCAAGTATATATACTCTCATTTGGTTGAGTACACCTCAGTCATACACTTGCAAAGCCTGCCTGCCTGTTAGTTATGCTGTAGAAACTGGCGAACATCTTGGTCAAATTCTTAGGCCCCAGGGAGCGGGTAAATCGACTTTGGTCATTTTTCCTCAATTATAGCTATTTATCATGATGTAAAATGAAGTAAAGCATAAAAAAAGCACGGTGAGATCAATATAAGATGCTGGTTTGAGCCCTAATGGTTTGGAGCCCCGATATGATCCTTGAACAGATCTAGCCCGGGGAAGGCGCTAGAAGGTTGTGCTTCAGGACTCTGTATGGTTAATTCTCTGGGAGTCATCCCTTGGGTTTTGACGCCAAATAAAGCTCAACCCAGTGATTTTTACATTAAAGGCTCTTAACGGTAGATGTTGGGTGTTTTGGCCTTAATTACTGAGAAGATGGGCTTAAGCAGCCTAGGTTCATATTGATGTCAAATTTTGGTCACTTTTTGCTCTGCTAGATGCACAAATTATAGGTGCAAATGTTCAGTTGAACCTCATCCTCACAGCAATTATTGCAAGTCCGTACACTCTTATTTGCTTGAGTAGGCCCCAGTCATACATTTGAAAAGCCTGCCTGTTTGTTCTGCTGCAGAAACTGTCAAATGTGTTCGTCAAATTCTTAGGCCCCAGGGAACGGGTAAATTGACTTTGGTCATTTTTCCTCAATTGTAGCTATTCATCATGATGTAAAGTGATGTACAGCACTAAAAAAAGCACGGTGGGATCAATTTAAGATGCCAGTTTGAGCCCTCATGGTTTGGAGCCCTGATATGGTCCTTGAACAGATCTAGCCCAGGGAAGGCTCTAGAAGGTTGTGCTTCAGGATTCTGTATGGTAACTTCTCTTGGAGACATCCCTTGGGTTTTGATTTAAAGCTCAACCCAGTGATTTTTACATTAAAGGCTCTTAACGGTAGATGTTGGGTGTTTTGGCTTTACATACTGAGAAGATTGGCTTAAGTGACCTCCTCACCTTTAATATCAAACTTATGTCACTTCCTGCTGTGCTAGATGGACAAGTCATGGGTTCTTGTGTTTAGTTAGACCTCCTCTTCACAGCAATCATAATTGCAAGTATATATACTCTCATTTGGTTGAGTACACCTCAGTCATACACTTGCAAAGCCTGCCTGCCTGTTAGTTATGCTGTAGAAACTGGCGAACATCTTGGTCAAATTCTTAGGCCCCAGGGAGCGGGTAAATCGACTTTGGTCATTTTTCCTCAATTGTAGCTATTTATCATGATGTAAAATGAAGTAAAGCATAAAAAAAGCACGGTGAGATCAATATAAGATGCTGGTTTGAGCCCTAATGGTTTGGAGCCCCGATATGATCCTTGAACAGATCTAGCCCGGGGAAGGCGCTAGAAGGTTGTGCTTCAGGACTCTGTATGGTTAATTCTCTGGGAGTCATCCCTTGGGTTTTTGACGCCAAATAAAGCTCAACCCAGTGATTTTTACATTAAAGGCTCTTAACGGTAGATGTTGGGTGTTTTGGCCTTAATTACTGAGAAGATGGGCTTAAGCAGCCTAGGTTCATATTGATGTCAAATTTTGGTCACTTTTTGCTCTGCTAGATGGACAAATTATGGGTGCAAGTGTTCAGTTGAACCTCATCCTCACAGCAATTATTGCAAGTCCGTACACTCTTATTTGCTTGAGTAGGCCCCAGTCATACATTTGAAAAGCCTGCCTGTTTGTTCTGCTGCAGAAACTGTCAAATGTGTTCGTCAAATTCTTAGGCCCCAGGGAGCGGGTAAATTGACTTTGGTCATTTTTCCTCAATTGTAGCTATTCATCATGATGTAAAGTGATGTACAGCACTAAAAAAAGCACGGTGGGATCAATTTAAGATGCCAGTTTGAGCCCTCATGGTTTGGAGCCCTGATATGGTCCTTGAACAGATCTAGCCCAGGGAAGGCTCTAGAAGGTTGTGCTTCAGGATTCTGTATGGTAACTTCTCTTGGAGTCATCCCTTGGGTTTTGATTTAAAGCTCAACCCAGTGATTTTTACAAATAAAGGCTCTTAACGGTAGATGTTGGGTGTTTTGGCTTTACATACTGAGAAGATGGACTTAAGTGACCTACTCACCTTTAATGTCAACCTTATGTCACTTCCTGCTATGCTAGATGGACAAGTCATAGGCCCTATTTTTCATTTAGAACTCATCTTGACAGCAAACATTATTACTTCTTAGTAGGCCTCAGTCAAACACTTGTTAAGTCTGCCTACTCCCAATTCTGAACCTGCCCTATGACTTTACAATAGAAGCATATGGAGACATTGAAACAGCTCCATTACAATGGTTTTACTTTGCACAACACTTTTTAGTTCTTTTCAAAGCATATCCCCTCTGTGAACTGAATTTTTTTTTATGTGGTGTGATTACATCAACTATAGCAGATTGTGAAGTCCATGTAGGAGGGAACCTACCGACATTGAGTAGCCTGCGAAAGATCCCTGAGTACCAATCCCTGCAGAGTTTAGACTGGTAAGCAACTCATCAGCCACCATCTATAACTAGATTTTATAAGATGATCATTACAATTGTAACAATCACACCTTGAAGTACAAAGAATTGGAAAAACCTCTTACCCATTCTCTGTGGTCATGATTGGTCATGATGAAACATCTGTAGGTCAAACTTGTGAGCATTAAAATATTAATATTTCTAATTTACAGCATCATTGGTAAGAGTAAATAAAAATTGTGTTCATCTTCACAACTTTATAAATAGAACAAACCACAAAGTAGATGATGTGGTTTTGATCTTTGCATACCGAGTAGCTGGTTGAGATTAGACCTCATATGTGCAAACCCCTTGAGTTGAAGCCTGTGAAAATATTAAAATCTCTGGCCTCCAACATTATTTGCAAGAAAATATGTAAAATTATAATGTTCAATAATCTACAATGAGCTAATGAACACATGAATATCCCTATAGGGATCAATTAAGTATCTATCTATCTATCTATCTATCTATCTATCTATCTATCTATCTATCTATCTATCTATCTATCTATCTATCTCCAGTAGTTTTGCTGCACCTATCCTCAGGAATTAAGAAATAAACTCATCTTTCCAACATGAACTCTTTTATTAGATAAAACAAAATGGAGGCCTCAGAAACCACAGAAAAATAAAATACAAAATCCCCAATTTTGTACTGTTTTCTACCTACCAAGTGAACATTTTAATGAACTAGTTTTATTGCCTTATTTTCTGAATCTTTATTAGTCCACACTTTTTATTCTTCAAGCACACCTCCTCCCTTCTACTTTCTTCTTACTTTGTCCTTACTGTTCATTGAGTGCCCTTCCTGGATTTTGTTTCTCTCGTTTTTCATTGTTTGAATTTCCTTCTCTTTGAGGGACCATCTTGGACTTTTGCTTCTCCAACGTCTCGTTCTTTGCATTTACTTTTCTTTAAGACCCAATCTTGGATCTTTGCTTCTCCTATATCTCATTGTTTGCCTTTCCTTTTCTTTGACCACCCATCCTGGATCTTAGCTTCTCCTATATCTCCTGTTTTGCTTTTCCTTTTCTTTTCATCCTCTCCCTTGATCTTTGTTTCTACCATTTTTCCTTTTTTGACTTTCCTTTTCTTTGCATCCTCTTCCTGGATCTCTTCTTTTACTATTTCTCCTTCTTTGCCTTTCCTTTTCTTTGCATCCTCTTCCTGGGTCTTTGCTTGTACCATTTCTCCTTCTTTGCCTTTCCTTTTCTTTGCATCCTCTTCCTGGATCTTTGCTTGTACCATTTTTCCTTCTTTGCCTTTCCTTTTTTTTGAGGGCTCTTCCTGCATCTTTGCCTCTCTCTTTTGTCCTTCTTCACATTCACTCCTCGTCTTCTCCGAAGGCTCCTCCTGTATCTTTGTTCTCTTATTTGTTCTTCTTCACCTTCACTCCTCGTCCTCTGCTCAGACTCCCCCTGTATCTTTGCTTCTCTCGTTGGTGCTTCTTCACCTTCACTCCTCGTCTTATCTGATGGCTCCTTGTCTACCTAAGCTTCTTTTAATTGTCCATCTTTATATTCCCTACTCTTATCTTCTGAGGGTCCCTTGTGCAAATTTGCTTCCCCCACTTTAACTTCTTTACATCTCAACATCTCCTTTTCCGACCGCCCCTGCTGGCACATTGCTTCCCCCATGGGTCCTTTGTGTTAAGAAAATAATGATTTGTTCAGAGTGACAAACTGCTCAGTATTAATATTGTGTATAATATTTACCTGAAGTGATCATCTGTGCAGATGGGAATCCAACCTGTTGTTTCTTCTTGTTACCTAAAGCCATATCAAAAATAAATAAATGAATACAACCTTAGTTGGCAAGTTTTTATTACTATGTATTTTGTCAAAACTTTTTCTTTCTAATTACCAGATATTGGTATAGTGACTTCAAAGAGACTTGATCGATGAAAAATCTGCCTCTTCACAATTTTTTCTGAATTACTTGTCAATATTCCTGCTGTGCCTGGGCTTACATAGGCCTGCTGCATCTGAAAATAGTGGAAAAACAAATACAAATAAGAGATAAAAAAATATATTGTCATTCATGTAGCTCATCTAGCTGTAGTGTTCAAATTTGTTAAACTGCAGTGGTCTTACACCAGGATGGACTTTGACTGCAACCTTTTCCTTCTGTGGGAAAAGGTCAAAGAATTGTTTAAGCATACTTGAGATCACTTGCTTCAACAGAAGAACCGTTAATATTAACAAAAGGTTTGTAAATCATGTTCACATACAAAGTTATTATTTGAATTTTTTTGACATGCACAGAAAACCCATTTTATCACTTACACACAATGGCAAAGATCCAATTTCTACACATAAGTCCCTTCACTGTAAAATAAATTGTTTAAGTACATATGAGCCACAGTTTCACTTATCTGTTTACATATGTTGTCAATTATACTTACTACGGGTGTCTTGAGAGTGACAAGATTCATTAGAACAATGGCTGCAGATAGATTCATCAATGCTTGCTTTTCCTGTAAATTTAACAACAAAAATGCAAGAATAAAAATGATATATAAAGCAGCTTTGTATTGACATTCATTGCTTAAAAATAAATCAAACTGACAAGAATGAACTTCAACCCGAAATACGCAGGTTTTAATTTACCAAGGTGTTAATGAAAATTAAATTATCTCATTGTTACCTGTGGTGATTTATTAATGAGATTTTTAGAACATTTCCAGTGCTTTCTACTCAGTCCTGGTATTATAAATTAGCCTCCACCATAATCAGATTAACTACAACTTTCTGCTACTCGTGACCTTGCTAAAAATTGACTTCACCTCACTAACCACTTCATGCAACATGTCTTCCTCTTCTGAATTGTCTTCTGGTTCATCCTGTGTGGATTTCCCATCACCTATCGCATCATCTTCAGATGAGCTCACCATCTGTTTTTGCAAAAGAAAAAGATATATTTTGCTCATTTTGGATTGAAAGATTCTAGTGGGTGTGGAAACATTGAAACTGACCACAACTCTCACCTGTCTTTGCAGGACGGGACACTCAACTCTCTTTTCCTTGGCCACCTTTGGAACCCTTCCTCTCACTTGTTCATCCTCCTTTTCTGAATCATCTTCTGATTCATAATGTATGGGTTTCCCATCACCTGTTCCATCATCTTCAGAAGAAGTTACCATCTGTATTTTTTTGAAAAATGAAAGGAAGATTTAAAGATTTGTAATGTGTGAAACCACTAAAAATGATCAAAACAAGTGTCACTGGTGTCTTCCGGTTCGAGGGCACAAATTCCATTTTCTTGCGCAACTGGTAAGTTCTTTGTGGCATATTATCCTCCTCTTCTTCTGAATCCTGCTCTGTTTCATTCAGTGTGGTTTTCACATCACCTGCGACCTCCTCTTCAGACAGGTTTGCCATCTGTTTATGGAACAAATTAAGTACATTTAGTTAATTTTGGACTGAAACATTATAGTATGTGTGAAAGCACCACAACTACTCAACTAAACCACACATATCTTTTTCCTGCGCTGCTGGGAAAACCTTTTTCTCAAACGCTTCTCTGGTCCTGATGACTCCTGCTCCTTCTCTTCAAATCTTTGATTGTCTTCGTCCTGCATGGATTCTCTGTCCTCCCTTTCATCTTCCGCTGAGGAGATTGTCTCCATGTTGTAATCACCACCATAATCCTTCTTCAACTCCTCTCTCCTTTTCTTTTTCTTTGCTGCATATGTCAAAATTGCCATTGTTGTCAATGCTCTGCTCTGGAGTGTGTCCTCTGCTGGGTCCTCCGCTGTGTCAAAAAATAGATTAACAAATACAAGTTGCTGGATACTATAACAAAAATAGGTTTGGCATTAATTTAACTTGTTTATATAACCTTGGTAAAATCTTTTGGCTGTGTCGGCATCGTGACACATGAATGTCGCCACTTTGTCGTAGGTTTTACGTCCCAATTGTCGCTTGGCCTGGAGGAATACATTTTTTATTTTTTTTAAGAGAAAGAAAGAAAATTAAGCAAGAATAAAATGTAACTTTTCAACCTATTTCATTGTGTTTGAAGAAAAACTTTAAAAGTTTTCTCACATAAGTGCTACAGGAAGAACGCAGCATGTTGAATGTGGGGGCAGTCCCCAAACTCATCCCTTCCCAGGCCTCTTTGAAAAATTCAGGCAACTTATGAACGACACCTCCATTGGAATTGTGGAAAAAGGTAGATGCCTCTGAGCCCCCTTCAATTTTTTCAAGAATTCGGTTGTAACGCCACAACCAGGCATACTCTTTCCGATGGAGGGGTACAGCTGCTTGCCCATGGTACCGTTTAGTCTTGTGCTGTCCAACCTATTTAATGAAGAGACATGGCTTTTCTCTCTGACCAACTGATTACACAATGTATATGCCTCTTGGTCCGCTGTGATTTTTATTATCATGTTTGTACTTACACGGATGATGCGGGCACGGTTCTTAGTTTTTTCTGCCGTCTCAACCTCCTCAACAGTCATGTTGATGATGACACCCTTTCGGTGGCCAGTTATTGCAATAATAAATCCACCCAGCAGTCCAAAAAACAATTTTAGTCTTTTTCCGTGCTCTGGTTGCTTCTCAATGTCACCTGTAAAAGCAGAGGAAGAACACTGTATGCATTAACTTGTGATTACTGGTGATGTTCTTTAGCTAAAGACCACATGGGGACCACACACACACCATGACAGACACACCACACACTGACCACACAAGAGCCACAACGACCACAATTCTGAAAAACATCCAAATCACCAGACCAACCCATACAAAAAACTCAGTTTCTACATGTAATTCCCTGTAATGTAAAAGTCTGCAGGACTACATCTTAACCCAGAGCTGTGCAAATGAAGCTGCGATGGTGATGTGTTTTAGCTCTGGTATCTTCAACATTACTTTACCAAGCATCACAATATTCCATAAAAATTGGAAGACATCCTAGTCATCAGACCAGCACATACCTAAAAACCCAGTTTCTACTTGGAGGTAGTAATGTAAAAATCTGCCTGGCTGTATCTTAACCCAGAGCTTGAGTCTGTATAATATCTCAAAAGTAAAATACACATTCTATTTACAGATCAAATAATTGCAGTGAGCAATGATCCATACCCAGTGCAGCAGCAATCTTCTGGGGAGCCTCTTCTATGAACAAAGCATGTTTGTTTGCTTTGACAAGTCGATCTGAAAACAATTTTAAATGCAGTTTATTATACACTTTACCTAGTTTTAAAGATGTCATGTTAATAAATGTAGGTGGAGGTTTGAATTTAAACTTACCAGACTTAGACCGGCGCACACTGAGCTGGTGCCCAACTACATCCCGGCCAATATCTCTGACTCGTGCTCTCAGTTCAACCAAGACGGCATTGATCCTTTTATTTCCAAGTCTGACTTGTGGTGGTGACATGTTCAAAAGATATTTCATGAAAGCCACTGCATCCGTTAAATAACTTTTCTGGGTTGTTGGTTTAAACCCTTTTGCTTGCAGATGTGCTACAAAACTTCAAAGTCAAGGATATAAATTAGGTTACATTCTCATATGTATATATAAAATAGACATGGCTAATCCTTAAAATTTAGCACTTACTCACGGACTCTGCCATGATTCGTTAGGAAGAGAAGGTCAACATTGGGAATTGCTGAGTCTGCCATGTATTCCAGAAAGTGGATAACATGAGTGGCTCGCTGCTTTGCATTTTCTCGTGTTTTCCTGCCTGGGTTTGCGCCTTCTACATGGCCCCTAAACTCTTCAACCAGTTTTACTGAGGAGACAAGATAAAAAATCAAATCAAATATGTTTGCATAGCCTACATTCTTAAATCCTTTGCCTCAGAGCGCTTTACAATTTTCACATTGATACCACATCCCCTATGCTTAGGCCCCCACTGGGATATGGAAAAACTCCATAAAAACTTGCCATCTTAGCTGGGAAGAAAATGGAAGACACCTCATGGAAAGCAAAAGAGTAGGGATCCTGCTCCCAGGATGGACATGCATGCATAATACAAAATTCTCTCCATTTGATAAGTTCAATAATAGTAATTTTGATTGGAGTGTGATATTTACCATAACAAGGGGCATTGCTGGGTGAAAAAGGTTTACGTCGACTGTATTTAACCTAAAATAGAAAGCAGATTTGTTCATCTAAAGTAACTGACAAAATTTTTCATACTGACGTACTCCATCAGAGGACTAACACAATACTCACGTTTGCACGCTTTGTTGAAGAATGTAGCTGCTTCAGCTCATGATTCCTTTCAATTTCACACTCAAGCAGCTGCTTCACCACCTTTAGTTCAGTAAACAGAACCTGGCACCTCTTGCAGCCAGGCGCAGGTGTCCTCTGGATAGGACGTCCTCTGCGTCGCCTACCCGAGTTGTGAGGTGTTCTGGCTGGGGTTGACACATCAGGGGATACCACTATTGTGTGACAGGGAGCCTCGCTGGCAGAAGGAGAAGGAGGTCGCTTATTTAGGGTAGTGTGGTCACAAGTAGTCTCGCTGGCAGAGGGAGAAGGAGGCCGGGTACCTGGGGTGGTGTGGTCAAAGGGAGTCTTGCTGGCAGAAGGAGAAGGAGGCAGGGTACCTGGGGTGGTGTGGTCAAAGGGAATCTCGCTAGCAGAGCGAGAACCACATACAGAAGTCGAAAGATCTAACACAGTGGCAGTGGAGGCTGCATGGGAAGCAACTTGTGACCTTGCCTCCATTATCCTCCTGATGCCCTCTTCAATTGCTGCATCATCCACTTCATCAAGTTGTGAGACCATTGGTGGCGTGGGATTTGAAGCCCTTAGGAGTGCCAGTTCCTTAGCAATGTGTCTATCTTTGGCACTTTGCATGTAAAATTTAATCATAGGTTTCTGAAAAAGTAGAAAATAGTTTTTTTGAAGTTAAACATTTGAGTATTGAGTATTATCAAAATTTGATTTACTTTCAGCATCATGCATGTTTTTAACTTTGTATACAACGTGCTGTCTGGAGGACAAGCACCACTAAATACACCATTTCTTACCACACACTGACTACACAAAGAACACATACAGACCACACATGCACCATAGACCAAGAAAGAACCTGAAATCACCACAGTATTCTTCTATAGAAAATGAAAGACATTCAAGTTGTAAGACTAACACAGACTAAAATCCCAGGTTCTATATGTAAGTCCCTTTACCGCAAAAGCCTGCAGGGCCCAATCTTATTCCAGAGTTGTACACATGAATATGTAATGGTGGTGTGCTTTAGATATAGAGCTACCTCACCAACACACAAAAAACCACACAGGGATCACACAAATTCAAATACATGCCTGAAGGTGGTGGACCTTTTGCAGGTGCTTGTCAAGTCGATTTATGTATTTAGACTGGCATAAGCGGACCGGACAGTCCAGATTTGCAGAAAAGCTGTAGAAATAAAAACAGTCAAAAAACGTTGCTCAGCTAAAAGAAACAGAAATTTGGTGTATAAGAGGTGTAGCAATTAAATAAAATACAGTAATTAGAAAAATGTATAGGGTCTGGAAATTAAAAGTAAAGTGTTATTTAGTGTGAAATTTCTGAGCTAGAGTTGTAGGATGTAGAGTTGAAAGTTGTGCAGGTGAAGCTATCCACTGTTTATGTAATGAAAAGCAAACATCCACTTTTACTGTAAAAGACCCTCTATTGTAAAAACTCAAACAAAATGAATCTGCTTAATTAACCCAGACAGTAAGCCTGAAGCTGCAGCCCCTTCCCAATAATCCAAGCACATCAGTATCATGTTTGATAAACGCCAATGCCATCTCCCACCAACCGCCTTGAAGTCAAGATATTTAATCACAAAGTTTGGCCTCTGGCTTTTTCTTATCATGGGAATATTTAAACCTTTCACCATAGGACCAGCTTGTGCTCTAGAAATAACCTCACACATCAAGTACTATTATGTGGCTAGAGATTCAAGTGTTACCCTTAATTGTGAGTTTGTCCTTGATTCTGAGAACTTGGAACATATGGACATAGAGTGGAACATTTTAGCTGAAAACAGAGACCAAGATGACAATATAATTATCTGGTACATTGCAGCCATGATATATAACAATTTATACAGTCCTTTAAAGCATAGGGTCTGCTTCACATCTGCTGAGCCCCAAAATGGCATTGCTTCATTAACAATCACTGACCTGAACCTTACAGATTCAGGCACTTACCAGTGTAAGGTGAAAAAGCTACCTGAAATCGGGATCAAAAACGTTATCCTGTCAGTAATGGAGAGGTCAAGTATGCCAGTATGTTACATGGACGGAGAAGTTGTGGCAGGGGAAGGTCTGAGGCTGAGATGCAGATCGTCACAAACTTGAGCCATTTTGGCATTTTTAGTAAGAGTAAGAACCCCATTTCTGTGTATGTGTCTCTTGAATCAGAAAAATGTTATGATTTATCTTTGGAATCTGTGTGTTTCACAGAAAGAAAACCCAGGGGCGTATGGACCCATTGAGCATGGTGCGACTCCCCATGTAGAAGCAAATGTGAGTATTAGTAAGAATGTTTTAATAGAATATGACAAAGATTGATGTCCGCAACCCTGATGGGGAGGGCCATGTAGAAGACAAAGTGAGAGTACCATAAGTGTGGTCAATGTTGTGTTGTGGTTCTGAATCCAGGTCTTCAGCAAGCACCAATTCATAATTGAAGTCATCTCGTTTCACTTCACATGGTATGTTTAAGGGTTTAAAATGATCTAATCATGTAATGTATTGTTCCAAAAGACACATACGGTCACGTATGAAAACATGGACTCAGGTTTAAGGACAATTTGTACGGACAAAGGCTCCGAGTACGAGGTCGTAGAGCAGCAAGACCTTGTGAGTAATAGTCAAACGTATGCAAAATACATTTAGTGCATGTCTCTGTCCCATGATTTATCTGATGCTGTTAAGGAAAGATAACTGTAAACAACTGTAAACTCTTCAGTCCTATGGTCCCTTAGACCACAACCAGTGATTTAGTATACAGTTTATAGTGTGGTAGCCTGATCCCTTTCAGTGTACTGATGGTGAAAACTTGAGGCATTTTTGCATTTTTAGTAAGAGTAAAAACCCCATTTCTGTGTATGTGTCTCTTGAATTAGAAAAATGTCATGATTTATCTTTGGGATGTGTGTTTCACAGAAAGGAAAGCCAGAAGCGTATGGACCCATTGAGCATGGTGTGACTCCCCATGTGGAAGCAAAGGTAAGTAATAGTAAGAATGCTTTAGTGCCGTTCACACGAATTACAGTTAAACTTAAACCCAATTTCAGTCGATTACACTTAAATTAAAAATTTATCATGATTTGTCCTTGTAAGGTGTTCCGTCCATGGACAAGTAAGTCGGATGAAATACCTTGTGAAGGCCTGTGGTGACGTAAAGGTGTGTGGTAGTAAAATGGTTTTAATGTTTTGTACAAGAATTACAGTTATACATTAATTCACACACAATTACATCATATAAATTATAAACATGCAGAAATTGTGGTTCATGTATTGTCAGATCAGGGCATGGATAGCCAGGGAAAAGTTGTCTTATCACTATGAAAGCTTTAAATGTGTTGATGAAAATTTTAACCATTCTAACATTTGAGCAAGAGGAAATTTACCATTTTCTCTGTACAAGCACCTTAAACACAAAATTCAGAGTGAAAATTCCATGATTTATCTTTTCAAGCAGGAAACCATGGAGGAGAATATGACAAAGATTGATGTCCGCAACCCTGATGGGGAGGGCCATGTAGAAGACAAAGTGAGAGTACCATAAGTGTGGTCAATGTAGTGTTGTGGTTCTGAAACCAGGTCTTCAGAGAGCACCAATTCATAATTGAATGCATCTCATTTCAAGTCACATGGTATGTTTAAGGATTTAAAATGATCTAATCATGTAATGTATTGTTCCAAAAGACGCATACGGTCATGTATGAGAACATGGACTCAAGTGTAAGGACAAAGTGTACAGACAAAGACGCTGAGTACGACCCGTAGAGCAGAAGAACCTTTTGAGTAACAGTCAAATATGTATGCAAAATACATTGAGTGCATGTCTCTGTCTCATGATTTATCTGATGCTGTTAAGGAAACACACCTCTAAACAACTGTAAATTCTGCGGTCCTATGGTCCCTTAGACCACAACCAGTGATTTAGTATACAGTTTATAGTGTGGTAGCCTTAACCATTTGAATGTACTAATGGTGAAAACTTGAGCCATTTTGGCATTTTTAGTAAGAGTAAAAACCCCATTTCTGTGTATGTGTCTCTTGAATCAGAAAAATGTTATGGTTTATCTTTGGAATCTGTGTGTTTCACAGAAAGAGAACCCAGGGGCGTATGGACCCATTGAGCATGGTGTGACTCCCCATGTAGAAGCAAATGTTAGTATTAGTAAGAATGTTTTAGTGCCTTGCACACATATTACAGTTAAACGTAAAGCCAATTTCAGTCAATTACCCTTGAATTAAAAATGTATCATGAATTGTCCTTACAAGCTGTTCCGTCCATGGACAAGTGAGTCGGATGAATTGATGAAATACCTTGTGAAGGCCTGTGGTGACGTAAAGGTGTGTGGTAGTAAAATGGTTTTAATGTTTTGTACAAGAATTACAGTTATACATTAACTCACATACAATTACATCATATAAATTATAATTATGCAGAAATTGTGGTTCGTGTATTGTCAGATCAGGGCATGGATAGCCAGGGAAAAGTTGTCTTATCACTCTGAAAGCTTTAAATGTGTTGATGAAAATTTGAACCATTATGACATTTGAGCAGGAGTAGTATTGCATTCTCAGGTGTAACTGATAACTTTATGACATGTAAACATGAAATCCATCATATTCTTTATGAATGCTACTCAAATAGACAGGAAAACTTATCCTGAAGTGTTCTGTGTAGAAATCAGACTTAATATGAATTCTGAGTTTTTGGAGACACACAGACAGCTTTAATGAGGAAGAATATGATGGATTTCATGTTTACATGTCATAAAGTTATCAGTTACACCTGAGAATGCAATCCTGTTCAATAGCGCTGTTAAGCGTCAGGATCGGCTCTAATTCCTCGTTAAAGCTGTCTGTGTGTCTGAGAACTGAGTTTTTCTCTATCGTTGTCCTGTCTGTACAGAACACTTCAGGATAGGTTTCCCTGTCTATTTGAGTAGCATTCATGAAGAATATGATGGATTTCATGTTTACATGCCATAAAGTTATCAGTTACACCTGAGAATGCAATACTGTTGAAAAGAGCTGTTTTCACGTTTCCAGCGCCTAAATCGGCTCCGTTCCTCATTAAAGCTGTCTGTGTGTATCAAAAATCTCAGCATTCACATTTAGTGGGATTTCTACACAGAACACTTCAGCATAAGTTTTCCTGTCTATTTGAGTAACATTCATGAAGAATATGATGGATTTCATGTTTGCATGTCATAAAGTTATCAGTTACACCTGAGAATGCAATACTGTTGAAAAGTGCTGTTTTCACGTTTCCAGCCCCTAAATCGGCTCCTTTCCTCGTTAAAGCTGTCTGTGTTTCTCCAAAATCTCAGCATTCACATTTAGTGGGATTTCTACACAGAACACTTCAGGATAAGTTTTCCTGTCTATTTGAGTAAGATTCATGAAGAATATGATGGATTTCATGTTTACATGTCATAAAGTTATCAGTTACATCTTAGAAGGTAATACTGTTGAAATGCGCGTTTAAGCGTCAGGATCTGCTCTAAGTCCTCGTCAGAAGCTTTCTCTGTGTCTGAAAACTGAGTTTTTGTCACTCATTGTCCTGTCTATACAGAACACTTCAGGATAGGTTTTCCTGTCTATGTGAGTAGCATTAATGAAGAATATGATGGATTTCATGTTTATATGTCATAAAGTTATCAGTTACACCTGAGAATGCAATACTGTTGAAAAGAGCTGTTTTCACGTTTCCAGCGCCTAAATCGGCTCCTTTCCTCATTAAAGCTGTCTGTGTTTCTCCAAAATCTCAGCATTCACATTTAGTGGGATTTCTACACAGAACACTTCAGGATAAGTTTTCCTGTCTATTTGAGTAACATTCATGAAGAATATGATGGATTTCATGTTTACCCGTCATAAAGTTATCAGCTACACCTTAGAATGCGATACTGTTGAAAAGCGCTGTTTCCACGTTTCCAGCGTCTAAATCGGCTCTTTCCCTCGGTAAAGCTGTCTGTGTGTATCCAAAATCTGAGCAATCACATTTAGTGGGATTTCAACACAGAACACTTCAGGATAAGTTTTCCTGTCTATTTGAGTAACATTCATGAAGAATATGATGGGTTTCATGTTTACATGTCATAAAGTTTTCAGTTACACCATAGAAGGTAATACTGTTGAAAAGCGCTTTTAAACGTCAGGATCTGCTCAAAGTCCTCGTCAGAAGCTTTCTCTGTGTCTGAAAACTGAGTTTTTGTCACTCATTGTCCTGTCTATACACAACACTTCAGGTCAGGTTTTCCTGTCTATTTGAGTAACATTCATGAAGAATATGATGGATTCCATGTTTACATGTCATAAAGTTATCAGTTACACCTGAGAATGCAATACTGTTAGATAGCGCTGTTTTCACGTTTCCAGTGACTGGATCGGCTCTTTTACTCATTAAAGCTTTCTGTGTGTCTCCAAAATCTCAGAATTCACATTAAGTCTGATTCCTACATAGAACACTTCAGGATAAGTTTTCCTGTCTATTTGAGTAACATTCATGAAGAATATGATGGATTTCATGTTTACACGTCATAAAGTCATTAGTTACACCTGAGAATGCAATACTGTTCAATATCGCTTTTTAAGCGTCAGGATCGGCTCTTTTCCTCCTTAGAAGATGTCTCTGTGTCTGAGAACTGTGTTTTTCTCACTCGTTGTCCTGTCTGTACAAAACACTTCAGGATAAGTTTTCCTGTTTATTTGAGTAGCATTCATGAAGAATAAGATGGATTTCATTTTTACATGTCATAAAGTTATCAGTTACACCTGAGAATGCGATACTGTTGAAAAGCGGTGTTTCCACGTTTCCAGCGTCTAAATCGGCTCTTTCCCTCGTTAAAGCTGTCTGTGTTTCTCCAAAATCTCAGCATTCACATTTAGTGAGATTTCTACACAGAACACTTCAGGATAAGTTTTCCTGTCTATATGAGTAGAATTCATGGAGAATATGATGGATTTCATGTTTACATGTCATAAAGTTATCAGTTACACCTGAGAATGCAATACTGTTCAATAGCGCTGTTTAAGCGTCTAAATCGGCTCTTTCCCTCGTGAAAGCCGTCTGTGTGTATCCAAAATCTGAGCATTCACATTTAGTGGGATTTCTAAACAGAGCACTTCAGGATAAGTTTTCCTGTCTATTTGAGTAGCATTCATGAAGAATATGATGGATTTCATGTTTAAGTTTTCCTGTCTATTTTAGTAGCATTCATGAACAATATGATGGATTTCATGTTTACATGTCATAAAGTTATCAGCTGCACCTGAGAATGCGATACTGTTGAAAAGCTCTGTTAAGCGTCAGGATCTGCTCTAAGTCCTCGTCAGAAGCGTTCTCTGTGTCTGAGAACTGAGTTTTTGTCACTCATTGTCCTGTCTATACAGAACACTTCAGAATAAGTTTTCCTGTTTATTTGAGTAGCATTCATGAAGAATATGATGGATTTCATGTTTACATGTCATAAAGTTATCAGCTACACCTGAGAATGCGATACTGTTGTAAAGCGCTGTTTCCGAGTTTCCAGCGTCTAAAGCGGCTCTTTCCCTCCTTAACGCTGTCTGTGTGTATCCAAAATCTGAGCGTTCACATTAAGTGGGATCTCTACACAGTACACTTCAGGATAAGTTTTCCTGTGTATTTGAGTAGCATTCATGAAGAATATGATGGATTTCATGTTTACATGTCATAAAGTTATCAACTGCACCTGAGAATGCGATACTGTTGTAACGCTCTGTTAAGCGTCAGGATCTGCTCTAAGTCCTCGTCAGAAGCGTTCTCTGTGTCTGAGAACTGAGTTTTTGTCACTCATTGTCCTGTCTATACCGAACACTTCAGGATAAGTTTTCCTGTGTATTTGAGTAGCATTCATGAAGAATATGATGGATTTCATGTTTACATGTCGTAAAGTTATCAGCTACACCTGAGAATGCGATACTGTTGTAAGGCGCTTTTTCCACGTTTCCAGCGTCTAAAGCGGCTCTTTCCCTCCTTAACGCTGTCTGTGTGTATCCAAAATCTGAGCGTTCACATTAAGTGGGATCTCTACACAGTACACTTCAGGATAAGTTTTCCTGTCTATTTGAGTAGCATTCATGAAGAATATGATGGATTTCATGTTTACATGTCATAAAGTTATCAGCTACACCTGAGAATGCGATACTGTTGTAAAGCGCTGTTTCCACGTTTCCAGCGTCTGAATCGGCTCTTTCCCTCGTTAAAGCTGTCTGTGTGTATCAAAAATCTGAGCGTTCACATTAAGTGGGATCTCTACACAGAACACTTCAGGATAAGTTTTCCTGTCTATTTGAGTAGCATTCATGAAGAATATGATGGATTTCATGTTTACATGTCATAAAGTTATCAGCTACACCTGAGAATGCGATACTGTTGTAAAGTGCTGTTTCCACGTTTCCAGCGTCTGAATCGGCTCTTTCCCTCCTTAAAGCTGTCTGTGTGTATCCAAAATCTGAGCATTCACATTAAGTGAGATTTCTACACAGAATATTTCAGGATAAGTTTTCCTGTGTATTTGAGTAGCATTCATGAAGAATATGATGGATTTCATGTTTACATGTAATAAAGTTATCACCTGCACCTGAGAAAGCGATACTGTTGTGACACTCTGTTAAGCGTCAGGATCTGCTTTAAGTCCTCGTCAGAAGCGTTCTCTGTGTCTGAGAACTGAGTTTTTGTCACTCATTGTCCTGTCTATACAGAACACTTCAGGATAAGTTGTCCTGTGTATTTGAGTAGCATTCATGAAGAATGTGATGGATTTCATGTTTACATGTAATAAAGTTATCAGCTACACCTGAGAATGCGATACTGTTGTAAAGCGCTGTTTCCACGTTTCCAGCGTCTAAAGCGGCTCTTTCACTCCTTAAAGCTGTCTGTGTGTATCCAAAATCTGAGCGTTCACATTAAGTGAGATTTCTACACAGAACACTTCAGGACAAGTTTTCCGGTCTATTTGAGTAGCATTCATGAAGAATATTATGGATTTCATGTTTACATGTAATAAAGTTATCAGCTGCACCTGAGAATGCGATACTGTTGTAACGCTCTGTTAAGCGTCAGGATCTGCTCTAAGTCCTCGTCAGAAGCGTTCTCTGTGTCTGAGAACTGAGTTTTTGTCACTCATTGTCCTGTCTATACAGAACACTTCAGGATAACTTTTCCTGTGTATCTGAGTAGCATTCATGAAGAATATGATGGATTTAATTTTTACATGTCATAAAGTTATCAGCTACACCTGAGAATGCGATACTGTTGTAAATCGCTTTTTCCACGTTTCCAGCGTCTAAAGCGGCTCTTTCCCTCCTTAAAGCTGTCTGTGTGTATCCAAAATCTGAGCATTCACATTGAGATTTCTACACAGAATATTTCAGGATAAGTTTTCCTGTGTATTTGAGTAGCATTCATGAAGAATATGATGGATTTCATGTTTACATGTCATAAAGTTATCAGCTACACCTGAGAATGCGATACTGTTGTAAAGCGCTGTTTCCACGTTTCCAGCGTCTGAATCGGCTCTTTCCCTCGTTAAAGCTGTCTGTGTGTATCAAAAATCTGAGCGTTCACATTAAGTGGGATCTCTACACAGTACACTTCAGGATAAGTTTTCCTGTGTATTTGAGTAGCATTCATGAAGAATATGATGGATTTCATGTTTACATGTCATAAAGTTATCAGCTGCACCTTAGAATGCGATACTGTTGTAAAGCTCTGATAAGCGTCAGGATCTGCTCTAAGTCCTCGTCAGAAGCGTTCTCTGTGTCTGAGAACTGAGTTTTTGTCACTCATTGTCCTGTCTATACCGAACACTTCAGGATAAGTTTTCCTGTCTATTTGAGTAGCATTCATGAAGAATATGATGGATTTCATGTTTACATGTCATAAAGTTATCAGCTACACCTGAGAATGCGATACTGTTGTAAAGCGCTTTTTCCACGTTTCCAGCGTCTAAAGCGGCTCTTTCCCTCCTTAACGCTGTCTGTGTGTATCCAAAATCTGAGCGTTCACATTAAGTGGGATCTCTACACAGTACACTTCAGGATAAGTTTTCCTTTCTATTTGAGTAGCATTCATGAAGAATATGATGGATTTCATGTTTACATGTAATAAAGTTATCAGCTGCACCTGAGAATGCGACACTGTTGTAACGCTCTGTTAAGCGTCAGGATCTGCTTTAAGTCCTCGTCAGAAGCGTTCTCTGTGTCTGAGAACTGAGTTTTTGTCACTCATTGTCCTGTCTATACAGAACACTTCAGGATAAGTTTTCCTGTGTATTTGAGTAGCATTCATGAAGAATATGATGGATTTCATGTTTACATGTCATAAAGTTATCAGCTGCACCTTAGAATGCAACACTGTTGTAAAGCTCTGTTAAGCGTCAGGATCTGCTTTAAGTCCTCGTCAGAAGCGTTCTCTGTGTCTGAGAACTGAGTTTTTGTCACTCATTGTCCTGTCTATACAGAACACTTCAGGATAAGTTTTCCTGTCTATTTGAGTAGCATTCATGAAGAATATGATGGATTTCATGTTTACATGTCATAAAGTTATCAGCTACACCTGAGAATGCGATACTGTTGTAAAGCGCTGTTTCCACGTTTCCAGCATCTGAATCGGCTCTTTCCCTCGTTAAAGCTGTCTGTGTGTATCAAAAATCTGAGCGTTCACATTAAGTGGGATCTCTACACAGAACACTTCAGGATAAGTTGTCCTGTGTATTTGAGTAGCATTCATGAAGAATATGATGGATTTCATGTTTACATGTCATAAAGTTATCAGCTACACCTGAGAATGCGATACTGTTGTAAAGCGCTTTTTCCACGTTTCCAGCGTCTAAAGCGGCTCTTTCCCTCCTTAACGCTGTCTGTATGTATCCAAAATCTGAGCGTTCACATTAAGTGGGATCTCTACACAGAACACTTCAGGATAAATTTTCCTGTCTATTTGAGTAGCATTCATGAAGAATATGATGGATTTCATGTTTACATGTTATAAAGTTATCAGCTGCACCTGAGAATGCGATACTGTTGTAACGTTCTGTTAAGCGTCAGGATCTGCTCTAAGTCCTCGTCAGAACCGTTCTCTGTGTCTGAGAACTGAGTTCTTCGTCACTCATTGTCCTGTCTATACAGAACACTTCAGGTTAGGTTTTCCTGTCTATTTGAGTAGCATTCATGAAGAATATGATGGATTTCATGTTTACATGTCATAAAGTTATCAGCTGCACCTTAGAATGCGATACTGTTGTAAAGCTCTGTTAAGCGTCAGGATCTGCGCTAAGTCCTCGTCAGAAGCGTTCTCTATGTCTGAGAACTGAGTTTTTGTCACTCATTGTCCTGTCTATACAGAACACTTCAGGATAAGTTTTCCTGTCTATTTGAGTAGCATTCATGAAGAATATGATGGATTTCATGTTTACATGTCATAAAGTTATCAGCTACACCTGAGAATGCGATACTGTTGTAAAGCGCTGTTTCCACGTTTCCAGCGTCTAAAGCGGCTCTTTCCCTCCTTAAAGCTGTCTGTGTGTATCCAAAATCTGAGCATTCACATTAAGTGAGATTTCTACACAGAACACTTCAGGATAAGTTTTCCTGTCTATTTGAGTAGCATTCATGAAGAATATGATGGATTTCATGTTTACATGTAATAAATTATCAGCTGCACCTGAGAATGCGACACTGTTGTAACGCTCTGTTAAGCGTCAGGATATCCTCTAAGTCCTCGTCAGAAGCGTTCTCTGTGTCTGAGAACTGAGTTTTTGTCACTCATTGTCCTGTCTATACAGAACACTTCAGGATAAGCTTTCCTGTGTATTTGAGTAGCATTCATGAAGAATATGATGGATTTCATGTTTACATGTCATAAAGTTATCAGCTACACCTGAGAATGCGATACTGTTGTAAAGCGCTGTTTCCACGTTTCCAGCGTCTAAAGCGGCTCTTTCCCTCCTTAACGCTGTCTGTGTGTATCCAAAATCTGAGCGTTCAC